>NC_088881.1:8824507-9012007 GCF_032884065.1 Artemia franciscana
CAAATTATTATTGAGGTTTTACATATTTTCGTCAAATTCAAAGAATAGCGTATACGCAGTCCGAATCGTAATTTGTAAGAATGGAGAAGTGACAAATAGCTCAGAAACTTTTCTTCTAAGTATTTTGTTTCAGCGCCACTCCATCCACCTTGTGTTCTCCGTCCAACTATCCAAAGTGTGGCCCAATGCGTGGTCATATTATTTTCGTAAATAAGTGGCTCAGTTTAACTGTTAGATGAAGGAAGAAACAATATCTTATTAGATTGAAAACACTTACTTGGAAGAACTCCTTGGCATTTTCGGTATGTAGCTTTGCCAGTTGTCGCAATAAGAATCGAATTGGACAGCCTATGCCATTTCTTAAGCACCGGGCCAGTTTTTTCGAAGCATCAGGGCAACACCAGAAGAGAAACTGAAACAAAAAAAAAACATAAACATATGATATGATGAAGGTAGCCCACTCCCTATTGCACCTCTTTTTTTTCAAAAAATTTTATTATTTTAAATTAAATGAACCTCGTGTTCAAGGAGCTATTCCAAATTATTGGAACAAAAAACAAACTTTGGAGTCAAAAGCAAGTTTCTAAGGAGGAGGCGGTCTCCCTCCTCTACGTAATAGTTTCTATTTGTTTTGAATTTTAATGTTGACTGCTGACTTTCAATTGAGAACTACTAAATAGTCTATATTCTCTAAACAGGCCAAAAAAAAGAAATAGTGTACATTACAGGTTTTAAACATATCTATCATCTACCAAATAAAAATCCACAATGACAAATTTTAAGAATAAATTTGAACGTTACTCTTGGAATTGTTCAAAGAATAAAAAAGAAATTAAATGCGTTATCGGTTTTGAATTAAATTCATTTTGTAAAAAAAATTGTTTATTTTGTGCATTACTTCAGCGAAAAAAAAAACTTTACGATCTTTGACTTTACGGTTAAAGGTCTTTTAAATAAAAGCTTAATTTTAAAGTAGAAAATCGACTTAGAGGAAATATTATCTAAAATAACGTGGGAAAATAAAACTGGCACCATTCAAAAAATAAAGAAATAAATAGCTGCTCTAATATCATGAAAAGAGAAATCACCAATGCAACAGCACAAACACACACAAAAAAAAAAAGAGACAGAGAAATTAGTGATTAATATAGACCAGCACTTGAATGAGGCCTCAACCCTACTCATACATACAATCACATAGGTCAAACAGCATAACCATACACAATCAACCATAAAGAATAATCCATGGACAGGCAGTCATGTCGTCAATAAGTATGTCGTCATTTACCAAACAATAGAAAAAATAATAAAGACAAATAATTCAGAGGCAACAACCCAACACAAGGGCTCATCAGGAGAATACACTGGCCTATATAGGGTTTCGCCACTTTAAATTCTCTACCCAGCCAAGTGTGGTGGCTACCACAGAATATCCATGGCATCCCCGTGTCAGGTATCACCCCCAAAATACATGTCTATGAAAAAAAAAAACAGCAAATGTAAAACAACCAAGTAAAACCAAAAACAAGCTTATCCTGTTAATATATCCCTCCTTTTAGCCACAATAGGTAAACTAAATATTATAAATTTTACCAAATCACAAATATTAACACATTGCAAAAAACCTGAATGAACTAAACAACTATAGAATTCATCTTTACCATGTGGCTAATTTTTTAGAAAATCCGCTCAATTAGAAACACAATTCAAAATAAATGGCGCTGTGACAACATTTCTCGAACCTCCAAAATTAGTAGAACATTTCTTTAAGTATTTCTAGATAATTCTTTTGATATTTATTTAAAAGTTCGTTATAATGAAAACTAAATTTTTTAAATTGCCAAGTTAATTTATTTGCAGAAAAACCTCTTGATATCAATTTTTGGCTTAAGATTTTACATCTATTTTTAAAATCAATATAATTACTCCAAATCCTTGCATAACGAAGTAACTGTGAGAAAAACGCTGAATATGTGATATTTGAGTGTATATTACTTTCAGGGAATGGGAAACTAATCACTTCAAAATCAAAATCATCCGTTTTATTATACCTTTTAAAACTTAATTTATTATTATCACAAATATTAATATTTAAATCTAAGAAATGATCTTCATGACCAGCGCCATGACTAGGCTCAAGAATAAGCTCTGATGGATATATATTTTTAGAAATATCAATGAAATCCTTACAATTTAAGACCAAAATATCATCTAAATATCTTTTATTATTTGACAAAGCATGTTTTAAATTAATTGGATTATTCTTATCCATCATATATTTATATTCTAGTTGACTTAAAAACAAGTCAGCTATAAATGGGCTGGCATTCCCCCCCATGGGAATTCCCATAATTTGCTTGTACAAATCACCCCCAAATCTTATATAAGTATTGTATAAAACAAATTCCAATAACTCAAAAATCATATCCAAGCTGTAACATCTCAAGTTAACTGTAGTATTAAAGCAGTTTGTCCATATAGCTTTTTTATTATAAATGTCTATTTTTAAGAACCTTTTACTAGATAAGAGGAAAGATTTCTTTATAACAGTTTTTAAATTATCAAACACTAAATTAAGTGATAAATTAGTATACATTGTCGCAAAATCGAAAGACTCAATTCTTTTAGCTGAAACCATTGTTAAAGAATCTATCACCTGCAGTGAATTATTAACACTCCAGTATGGATTAAAATTCGAAATTTTTTTAATATTAGAACAATAGGTTTTAAGTTTATTTACAATTTCCTTTAAAATTAAAGAGAGGTATATGTGCCAGCAATAAAGGCTCGAAAAGGCCATTTTTTTTTCTTTAATGTTCATTGGCTTTAGTGCATTGAGTGGATTTACATCCAAAATTAAAACTTAATAGCTTTTATACCTTCATTACATATTAAAATTAAAATTTGACACTTTAATTATATGCCAAATGTATTCATGTATACCAAATAAAAAAAAGAAATATAAATCAAAGGTTATAGATACCCGTGGCAGAAAAGTTTCGAAGAAAATGGCGCTCACTATCTGGATTCCGATGTACATCTTTTCCTCCTCTTTTAGTACACTAAAAGAAAAGAAAAAGGCCTTCCAGATAAGGAGTGCCATATTACATAATCCCTGGAAGAGCACGTTCGTAACTACATGTAACTTGGGCGATTCTTGTTTAGGGAGATAGTGAATCCATGCGATGGAGTTCAATAGAACTACCATCATCAAGCTGGTGAAATGACATACATGGACCCATTTATGGAGCCATTTAAATGGCCAACTGAACGATGTCACTCCTGAAACATAGAATGGTCAAAATTAAATTGCTGAAATCTATATCATTTTTGTTTTCAAAATTATTGGAAGGAGCTGCAGGTACTTGATATTAAATAACTATGATAATAAAACATACACCAGCAACACAGATAAAAGAATAAACTGTAAAATGTATGTGAACTTAATAGTTTAACTTGATGGGTTTAAGAAAGCCTTTACCTGAGGGTTTATAACCTGCGAATGGCCTTATCTTTCCGATTCTCTTGCGAGTCTACGCAGCTTAAGAAAAACACCTAACATTTCATAGTCGCTCAAACAAGCACGGGCAATTATAAGGCCATAAAACACCCATAAACCTATGAGTGTTATGTAAAAAATATAGTCATTCCTTTGGGACCTGATTAGAGTCACACAAGAGTTATACATGACACCTTACAGCATTAACAAATGCAAAAAAAAACATATAGATTTTTCATGTTACTTAATCATGAATAGGCAGGTGTAATACTTCAGAATAGAATTACCTTAAACCGCATTTACAGCGAGATAAGGTGGACTGCATCCTCCTGTAGAACGTCTCGCTGTTGAATTGATGAGGTGACGCAATTAGTGGGTGGTATGGGGTGTGGCCTCCCACTGGTACTTCCATTCCGCGTTACTCCACTCCAAATCAACTTCATTTTTGAAAGAATTAATCGATTCACCAGTGACAGTCTCATTGGAAAGGCTGTTCCAAGTTGAGACAGCACGTACTGAGAAAAAGTTCGTCCTCTCTCTGCGTCTGGAGTGCTTCTATTGCAGCTTCATTGAGTGGCCTCGTGTCATAGTGGCAAGGGAGGGAGTAAAAACGGAGTTAGCCATGCTGTTTGGTAAATTTTCTTGACAAAAATAACATTTAGGTGACGCAGACGTTCAGGGTAGGGAAGCTGTTGGTGTGGGGCACAAAGCTTAGTTGCTCTTCTTTGTACGCTCTCTAGGGCTGCCACATCTCCCTTATATTGAGGATTTGTAACGGGGCAGCCAAACTCCAAATGTAGTCTTACAAGAGCATTATATAATTTTCTTATTATCAGAGGATGGCGTGATGATATGAAAAAAAAATTAGCTGAAATTAAAGATCAGAGTTACCGTCTCCTTAATTTACAGCTTTTCAAAAATTAATTTTTGTACTGATTTATTTGTCAGTTCAATCTATAGAGTCACAAGGGTTATACCAGACACCTTACAGCATTGAAAAACGCAAAAAAAAAAGATTTTTCATGGTACTTAATCATGAATAGGAAGGGATAATACTTCAGAATTAGAATTCAGAATTAGAACTGATTAGAATTCAAACTATTCTAATATTAAATATAAAAAAACAAGTTTTATTAACGGAAAGTAAGGAGCGGCATTTGAACATAAAACGAACAGATATTACTTCGTATATGAAAGGGGATGCTTCCTCATAAATGTCCCGCTCTTTCCGTTAAAGTTCGACTCTTTCTCTCAACTCTTCTTTTTAAAACAGTAAAAAACTTTAGCGCAAAGATGAGGAAGCAGCCCCTTTCATATACCAAGTAATTTCTGCTCGTTTTAAGTTTTAATGTCGCTCTTCAGGCAACTTTCAGTTGAAAAAAATAGTTTTTAAAAAATTAATTTCTGAACGTTTCTGAATCAATACATGTTTTGATTTTGGCTTACCGCAGAGGAATAATTAAAACCAAATTTGTACATTTTTTTTTTTGCTAAATGGTTTTCTCATAATTTTTATCAAATGATTTTGAGAAAAAAACAGCGGGGGAGGAAGCCTAGTTGCCCTCCAATTTCTTCCAATTTTTCTTATTAGTAAAAGATATACGTAGCATATAAATTAGCTTACGTAAAGAACTTTTTATTCTCATGTTTTTATTACATATATGAGAGGGTTTGCCCCTCGTCAGTACCTCTCTCTTTACACTATATCTTAAATTTTGTCCCAATTCATTAAGAATAACCCCTGAATCACAAAAGCCGTAGAATAAATAGTTGACATTACCAAAAATACTTTAGCGTAAAGCGAGCTATTATGAGGAGGTGAGCCCCTCATATGGGTAATAATTTCTGTTTGTTTTAAGTTTTAATGCTACTCCTTACTTCCAGCTGAAAATTTTTTTTCATATTTATTTTTTCATTGTGTTTTTTTTAATAATGCTAGTAAATCCTGCGCTCCCTTCATGGAAATTTTCTTCCCCCATGAAAAATTCCTCGATCGAAAGTTTCCCCAGCATATCCCCCTCTTCTCAACCCCCCCCCCCAGCCAAAAATCCTCCTGAACAGGTTATTGGGAAGTACACTTCCCAATAACCATTACTATATGTAAGCACTGGTCAATGTTTGTGACTTGTAGCCCCTCCCACGGGGACTGTTGGGGAGTAAGTCGTCCTCAAAGACATAGTTATAATCTTTTTCGACTACGTTGAATAAAATGGCTATCTCAGAATTTTGATCCGATGACTTTGGGAAAATAATTAGCGTGAGAGGGGGCCTAGGTGCCCTCCAATTTTTTGGTCACTTGAAAAGGGCACTAGAACTATTTATTTCCGTTAGAAGGAGCCCTCTCGCAACATTCTAGGACAACTGGGTCGATACGATCACCCCTGGGAAAAAAAACAAATAAACACGCATCCATGATCTGCCTTGTGGCAAAAATACAAAATTCCACATTTTTATAGATAGGAGCTTTAAACTTCTACGGTAGGGTTCTCTGATACGCTGAATTTTATGGTGTAATTTTCGTTAAGATTCTATGATCTTTAGGGGTGTTTCCCCCTATTTTCTAAAATAGCGCAAATTTTCTCAGGCTCGTAACTTTTGACGGGTAAGACTAAACTTGATGAAACTTATATATTGAAAATCAGCATTAAAATTTAATTCTTTTGATGTAGCTATTGGTATCAAAATTCAATTTTTTAGACTTTCGGTAACTATTGAGCCGGGTCGCTCCTTACTACAGTTCTTTACCACGAACTGTTTGATTGGTAAAATTCATCGCACGCTTACATTAATTAAGAGACTTGTGGCTTCACGAATATGGGCTACAGACTAGTTGTATAAATCTCTCTGTTGAAAGTATAGGGTTCGGGGGAAGAAGGTCTTTAAGGAATTATTCACCCCCATAGAGCAACACACCCCCATAGGAGGTTGTGTTGAATACAACACAACCACCAGATCATATGCCTGCTTTCTCAATTAATTAACAAAACAGTAAGAAAATTACTTACTTTCTGGTTTTTCAGTAGTCTCAGTAATCTGCAGTAGTTTTTCAGTAATCTGCAACAAAGTAAAAAAGATAAGTCAAAGCGAAGGAGAGCAGTATAAATACCCCTTGTGTCTTCTTATACCAGAGCAACATTTATGCATTGCTGAAACTAAGAATTATCTCCAGTATTTTCCAACTAGATGCTGAGAAATTTGAATTATTCTTTAATGAAAAATTTTTCCAAAACTGTCTTAACCCACTTAACAAAACAGAGGTTAAGTGGAGTAAAATGCAAAAGAAAAACAGCAAAAGTAATTACAAGAAACAAATTTAATCACACACAGAAAAAAGACAGATAAGGCGATGAAAACATCCTAGCCTATAAATCGCTTCAATAGCTAGATTGGCAGATAATTTTTCGAAAGCACCAGTAATATCTGTCACACAATATTTTTTAACCAGTTTTGTATTCTGGTAAGAACGAGGTAGATATAAAAGAAATTTGCAGTACCGGTAATAATCTATGCGAATACGTTTTAGATCACTATTCAACAGAAGTGGCCTAATACCAGAACAGAAGAGTACAGAATGATCGCAAAAATTTGAGTAAAGCCGAGTTAGCGCTCTTCTCCTATAGTGTCCACGATATGCTACAATCTTAGAGCAACCGACCCTCAGCTTATCACTAATATCTTTGACAGCACGAAACAGGAGAGCATTCATAGAATCGCGAACTGTTATACCAAGCCAACGAAACGATTTAACCCGAGGAATACTAAAATCACCGCAGTGTAGTGATTCTGAACAATTATTACCGCTGAAAAGAAGAAACTCGCACTTGTCAATATTTAGGTACAAGCCGATATCGCGGAAAGCAGAAGTAACTGACTTCACTGACCGGGCAAGACCAGACTCAGTTTGACTAATCAGAAGAAGGTCATCCGCATAAGCCAGATATGAGATATCAGATGGTACTAGTAGGCACGTATTCGATATTTTTGATACTACATTTTCAATATAAGCATTAAAAATATACGGCGAAAGAACTCCCCCTTGTCTTACACCGCAACAAACAGGAATATGACCAAAATAAGAATTATCTAATGACTTAAGGCGAAGGTAAGAATGGGAGTACCATAAACGAAGCACGTGAATTACCGACGGATTTACTCCTCTCTGGCATAATGTTGTCCATGCTTGAGTATGACAAACACTGTCAAATGCTTTAGACATGTCTAGGATTTCAAAATGAAGCACACGACAAGTGCGATGAGCATCTTTTAATAAAGAAGTCAAAGCACGGTGAGCATGCCAACAGCCTAGCCCCGATCTAAAACCAAATTGATTATCATCATTTAGAGCAAGCTTAGTGATATAAAGTAGTAGGAGGTGTTCAAAAAGCTTGCTAAGAGTACAAGCTACCGTTATGGGCCTATATAAGAACTACAAGAAACCGGATCTTTTCCTTTTTTTAGAAGTAACGTAACGCTACCGCATAAGAACGAGTTGGGCACAAACAAACTACTAAAACACATTTGAAAAAACAGTTGGAGATGAGACACTAGTTCAAAAGAATTCGGAACAAGATTCAAATATCAATCTCAAATATAAGAATTCGGAACAAGATTCAAAAATATCAGGATTCAAATAATGAATCGAAGGTAATGGACTTGGGACTGTCTGTTCAGGATTTCGACTCTTGTTGATAGAAGAGCATCGCCAAGTGCTGAAAACTATGTTGTGACCAAGATGGGCCCAGGATTGCACAAAGCTTCCAACTTACTGGAGGTCCCAGGGACTTCTTGCTGTCCAGTTCTAGGCCGGCTTAAGCGCTTCGTTGTAGACTTGAGAAGATATGTTGGTCCCCGCCCTGCACTGGTATCCGGAATCATTACTTTTCCTGAGGCCAAAATAATTTCAAAAATTTAACGAACATGAAAATTGGAACTTGGAATGTTACGACGTTAAAAAATGACTATCGCATTGACATTTTGACTGACGAATTACGACAGTTTAAACTGTATTTATTGGGAGTTTCAGAAAGTCATATCCCAGGGGTAGGAAGCATGAAATTAGATGACAAAGAATTTATTTACTCAGGCAAGAAGGATGGGGTACATAGACAGGGAGTAGGGCTCATGATGAATAAGGAAGCTGCTAAGTCTTGTTTAGGCTAGGAAGGTATTAATAATAGAACACAAATTGCTCATTTTATGACTAAAAAGTTCAGGGTATCAGTTATAGTAGTATGTGCCCCTGTTGAACCAACTGATGGAGATACTAGTGACTCAGATGAATTTTACTTACAGTTACAGGTGCAAATAGACAGTGTACCAGGTAGAAATATGGTGTTTTTGCTAGGAGATTTTAATGACCAGGTTGGTAGAAATAGGGATAGATGGTATCCTAGCCAAGGTAAATTTTGTGTAGGAGAGGAAAGTAGTAATGGCTATAGACTTTTGCAATTTTCTAGGTATAACAACCTAGTTATAACCAATACGGTGTTTGGTCACAAAATGGCCCATAAGTTGACATGGTATTCACGTGATAGTAAGACAGCAAACCTTATTGAGTATCTTATTGTAAACAGAAGACTAGCAGGATCAATACAAGATACTAGGGTGTATAGGAGTGCTGTTATTGATGTTAAAAGTAAAGATCACCGTCTAGTAGTGTCTAAGATTAATTTAAAGCTGAAATTTTGGAAGGGTAACTACCTCCTGGAAATTTATGATACTGGTAGAATCCAGGATGAGATTTCGAGAGAAACTTTCCAGGTAGACGCCAGGATGAAAATTTGAGAAAAGACTTCCAGGAACAGTTGAATACTAAACTTGAGATTTTAAAATTTGACAATGTGGAAGATGGATGGAATAATTTCAGACAAACAATTTGTGAAGTTGCTGATGGTGCCTTAGGGAAGAAAATTAAGACTGCAACTAGGAATATTAGTGAAAAAGCTTTAGGTTTAATAGAGAGTAGAAGGGGTTTGTACAAGAATTATCTGAGTGATAGGTCGTATGAAAACAAAAGGAATGCAAAGAAAGTGGAGAAAGCATTAAAATATGAACTAAGGAGGTGTGAAGTGGAGGCTATGGATAAAATTGCTGAGGATCTGGAAGATGCGGCTAGATGGCAATATTATACTGGAGCGTTAATAAATTGAAAAGGAGTAGCCAATCCAGACTAGTCCCAGTTAAAAATAGAAATGGGGCCACAATTAGTTATAAGGAAAAAGTTAAAGAAAGATGGGTGGATCATTTTGAGAATGTGCTAAACCGAGATACAGTTGCAGGAAAAGATATAGATGAAAATGAAAAAGTTTGTGATACCTTAGATGTGAAGGAAGATTTGTTTAGTGAGGAAGAATTAGCGACAGTACTAAAAGGATTAAAAAGTAATAAGGCTCCAGGTGCTGATATTGTGATTAATGAGTTTCTTAAATATGGTGGCTCTGAGGTTAGGAATAAGCTACTGAAGATTATCAACATGATTTTTGAAAAAGGGGAAGTACCCAACGATTTTAGGAAAACCTTAATTAAACCACTGTATAAGAAAGGTGACAAGAGTGAGTTTCGTAATTATCGAGGCATTAGTCTGGTCTCTGTAGGCATCAAATTACTGAGTAATATGATACTTTTTAGACTGAGAGATGCTGTAGACAAAGTTTTAAGGGAAGAACAATCCGGTTTTAGAAAAGGTAGAGGATATGTTGACCAAGTTTCCACTCTTAGGTTAATAATTGAGAAGTCCCTTCGTTGTCAAACACCTTCGGTTCTCAGTTTTATCAATTATAAGCAAGCTTTCGATTCTGTTGATAAAAGAACGTTAGCAAAGGTCTTATCCTTATATGGTATACCAGAAAAATACGTTAAAGTGATTTGTGCTATGTACGAAAATAATACTGCTGCGATTAAGGTAGGAAATGAGGTTAGCAACTGGTTTTGTATTGAATCAGGAGTTAAGCGGGGTTGTGTTCTATCCCCCTTTATATGAATCATTTTGATGGAATTCGTCTTAAGGAGCGCAGGAAAGGCAATTGGAGACCACGGAATCAAATGGGGAGGAAAAACATTCCTGGACTTAGGTTATGCTGATGATATAAGCATACTAGATGAAAGTGTGAACAAAATGAATAAAACTTTTAGAGGTTTCGCGAGTTCGGGGGGCTAAAATAGGCTTGAAAATTAATGTTAAGAAGACTAAGTTACTAAGGCTAGGAATGAGTGAAGATGAACAGGTGACATTAGGTACCGAAAAGATTGATCAGGTTGGGAGCTTCAGTTACCTTGGTAGTATTATTAGTAAAGGTGGTGGGAGCAGTGAAGATAGTAAAAGCAGAATAGCTAAGGCTCAGGGTGTTTTTTCACAGTTAAAAAAAAGTTTGGAAGAATAGAAAAATAAGTCTGCAAACGAAGAGTAGAGTATTGGAAGCTGAAGTGATGACAGTGGTCAAATATGGCTCTGAAGAATGGGTGCTTCGAAAAGCAGATGAAAATTTACTAGGTGTTTTCCGGATTGTTCTGGGTACCCGGCTGACTGACCGTATTTCAAACAGTAGGCTGTACGAAAAATGTGGTTCAATCCTGCTTTCTAGGGCTATAATGAAAGAAAGGTTGAGATGACTAGGCCACGTTCTGCGGATGAAGGATGACAGATTGCCGAAGATTGTCCTTTTTGGTCAACCGTCTGTGGCTACACGGAAAGCAGGTCGTCCTTGTCCGGGTTGGGAGGATGTCATAAATAAAGATTTAAAGGAAATGGGAACTTCCCGGGACGGTGTAAAGAGGGAAGTATTGAATAGATTAGGTTGCAGGAGGAGCGTCTGTAGCTCTGTAGGCCTCAGGCGGCTTGGTGCTGCAGTGACCTATTAGTAGTAGTAGTAGTAGTAGTAGTAGTAATTACACTTTCCGACAGACTAAATAGCTTTTCATGTATTCAAAGTAGTACAAACAACAACAAAGTATAAATTATGTGTCCCTAAACCTTTTTTTAAGTCTATAAATACCTGAAAACGATGACTTTAATTTTTTTATTATTAATAGCTTTTTGGGTAGTTTCAAATTTTCGTTAGTGTTACAACGTTGAGCCGTAAAAACACCTAAGCAAAATTATTTTTTCTTTAATTTGACAAACCTTTTCGTCCATAGCTGGCAGGTACGCAGGGGGGGGGGGGCCTTTGGGCCTGCCCCCCATATTTTGTGAAACGTTTAATTTCCTCATGGTTTCTTGGGATTTCTGGCAAAAGTAGGTCATTTATTAAGAATCTGAATACATGTGTGAAGCCTTTTTTGGGGGATTTTTAGGTTTTGGGGAATCCATCAATTTTTTTATCAATTAATCTGTTTATTAAGAGAAAATAAAGAAAAATTACAAAGCATTAGACCCCACAAAGGCTCTTTGGCCTGTGATGTGAGAGACTAAACATTACATCAATTAATATAGAAGAAAAGCAACAAAAAACAAAACAATGACATATATGCTTCCGTGGCAAAATCAATTAATAAGGGAAGTGAACAAAAAAAATGAATATAGAAAAAAGAAAATAAACGAAAAACGACGAAAGTAAAATAATGGCATATCTGCTTGTGTACTAAAATCAATTAATAAATGAATATAGTAAAAAAAAGAAAAAAAGAACAAAAAAGAGAAAAACATACCAAACCAATCAAGCAAGTGAAATATATAAATTGAAAAAAGAGAGAGAAGGGAGGAGGTACCTGAATTTTGGGCATTGGAAGTGATCAGTCGGGAGGACATTAAAAAAATTTTAAACATAAAATATGAGGACATTAAAAAGTTTTTCAGAATCCAATGAAGAAAATAGAGGTTCGTGCTGCCGTTTAGCTTAAATGTCCATCATAAGGCTCTGTCAGACCTTTCGAAATCTCTCATAACTCAATTACATTCCTTCTTGCAATGGAGCAATGGGGATCAAGATGAAAACATCTCAAGTGGCAACAGTCATAGATGAATAAAAAAAAAAGAAGTGTAAATGGGTATGTCCAAAGACTATCATGGCATCCATTCTGCATGGTAGACTTTTTTCCGGAAAGTATATGACATTGGCAATACAGGAATTAAAAATTAACCAAGACTTTGTGCTTCACTTGGATGCAACGGGAGGGGGATAATACGTTAAAAAAAGATCTAGCAATAAAACAATTTTTGCATTCATTAGTATCAGGAGGTGGAGGACCGGGCCTTCCTCCAGTTTCCTACTTTGATGCAATAAGTGATACACAGGATACGTAAGCCATTGTGGTATTTTTTGAAGATTTTATGTGTCAACTATACTGTAGAACCGAAAAAAAAATTTCCTTTTATAGTAACAGATTTTTCTTGGGTCATGATGTATGCTGGTCTTCAGACACTAAATAAAGATACTTTAATAGAGTATTTGAACTGGTGTTATGATATTGTAAAAAAAAAAAGGTGACAACACAAATAAAAAAAAACTAAGCTAACTATATGTGCAGCACATATGATCAAATTTATCCATAAGTTCTGCGCTCTTGAGTACAAATATTCTAAGACAACTGACCTTATAGTTCGTTCAGTAGCTATGATGATGCAAAAAGAATCGCTTGAGTCGATAAAAGAACACTGAACCTCTTAAGAGCACTTTCAAACTAAAAATATATTACACATAAGGTAAAATCAAGAGCACTGGACCTATTAAAATCTGTAAGTGAACCTTTTGGCTTGAGGTTCCAACCAGATACACATACCATAAGCCCAATCCTCTTTAAGTCCATAACCCTCAAAAAAATGTCCCTAATTTAGGCCATGCTAATATTACCAGTCTTATTTGTGGTAGCTCAACAAAGCAAAAAGCTGCAGTTCTCCAAAATCTCTATGGAAATTGACTATGGAAGTTAAAAAAATTTAACGATATTTTTCCTGTTAAAATTCGTGTATTAACTTTGTTTAATAGTATAGGTTATTATTCCTTTGCCCCCTTCTCATGGATGTTGAGAGTTCATTCGCTTTAGTATCTTATGACGCACAACCTATACTACCAATAAAGACCAAGGGTGATTAATAACAAAGGGCTTTCAGAGCCAGAGAGGATTCATGAAGAAAACAAATTCAGGCAATTCGAAATTAAACAAATTCTGGGATCCTAAAAGAGTCCTGGAGTCATAAAGGAATTCTGTGGGTTCTAAAGAATTCACCCGTTTTCTTGATGTCGGGAAAGGCAACTAAAGGCGGTCAAGTACAACTAAAAGTCTGTCAAAAGATTTGAAAAGCCTACACAAAGACCTTACTAGGGCTAGTTTCAAACATGAAGACGGAGAATATTAAGTAGAATATGAAATAGAATAGAATGTGTAAGCATAGTATATGTAGAATATTTAGAATAGTAGAATAGAATATGAAAATACAAGAAGTAGGAAGAATATAGCCATAGAAACATGTTTCAATAAGAACTGTTTTCAAAGAAAGAGGTGGGGGACTAGCGAAGCAGTTAAAGGAAGAGTTGCCTCTTACTAGTTATTAAATTAAAAAAACAGACAAGTTTTTTCAACTGAAAGTAAGGAGCAACATTAAAACTTAGAACGAATAGAAATTATCACATATGCGAAGGGGGTTATCCCCTCCTCAACACCTTGCTCTTCACGCTAAAGTTTTTCGACACTTTGAAAGAAAAAGTTACTTATTGTTTTAATTGAACGACTCTTGCGTTTCAGGAGTCGTTTAAAAAAAACTGGGATAAAATCTAAACTTAGGTATAAAAAGCGAGGTGTTTAGGAGGGGGCAACCCTCCTCATATGCGTAATGATTTCTGTTAGTTTTAATGCTACTCCTTACTTTAAGTTCAAGAAACTTGTTTTTTTATTTAATTTCAGATCGTTTTAAAACAATACCAGGATAGCTGGCTCCATTTCAATGGAAAACCCCCCTCCCACAAAAAAATGCCCCGGACAATTCAATCCTGGTGAAAATTTACCCCAGGCAATTGCCCTGAACATCTCCAAGCGTAAAACTGAGTCGGTAAAGAGAAAATAAGACTTATAAAGAAATTCGCATAGGATTTCTGGCAAATTCCCCTAGTATAAAATGTCCCCTGAAAAGTTCTCCCCCTAGAAACGTCCATCTCAGTAGAAAATCTCCCCTGAAAAGCTCACCGCCTCGAAACGTCCGTCCCTCTAGAAAATTCTCCCCCTGAAAAAACCCTCCCGCCCGAAATTCGTCCTCCCCTCCCCACCGAAAAACGAATGCATGCTTCCCAATAATAAATACAATACGTAAGAAATGGGCAAATTTATAACTTAAAGACCTTTCCCCAGGGGCTGCGGGGGTCAAGCTATCTCCAAAGACGTCGTAATTGGGCCTTTCGACTATGTTGAATAAAATGGCTGAATCAAAATTTAGATTGGACAATGTTGGGGAAAACGTGACGTGGGAGGGGGCCTAGCTGCCCTCTAATTTTTTGATCACTTAAAAAGGGCACTAGAACTTTTCATTTCCGTTCGAATGAGCCCTCTCTCAAAGTTATGGGCACTGACTCGGTACAATCCCAGGGGAAAAAACAAATAAACACGCATCCTTGATCCTCTACAATAAAACCTCTTAAAACCTCAACAATAGAGTTTTATGGTACGCTGAATCTGATGGTGAGGTTTTCATTAGGATACTATGACTTTTAGGCTGTTTTTCCTCCTTTCCTCCTTTTCGAAAATCCCGCAAATTTTTGCAGGCTCGTGAGGTTTGATGGGTAACATTAAACTTTAACGAAACTTATATATTTGAAATCAGGATAAAAATCTTATTCTTTTTATACATCTATTGGTATCAAAATTCAGTTTTCTAGAGTTTCGGTTACTTTCGAGCCTGATCGCTCCTTACTTACAGTTGGTTATCACAAACTATTTGATTCCGCAATTTGCCCTATATGTACTAAGCCATCTAGAAAAATAAACTCTGTCAGGTTCTATGCCAAACTTTTCCATCAAATCCTCGTTTCTTAAGAATTTTAATCTCTATTTTCTTTGTTTACCTTTTTTCTTCTTCTTTCCTGATTACTTTTTTCCTTATTTCTAACTGGTAACTTACCTGATTATCAGGAAGACTTTTGTCAGTTCTTGCAATTTCCACCAAAGATCTGAGCATTTCTGATAATTCAAGCTTGTCAATAACACCGTTTTTGTCTGTGTCACCCATGTCAAAAATCATCATCAGTTTATCTTCTGTTCGCCCCTAAAATAAAAATAAAGGAATAAAACTAAAGAGAAAATAGAAAGCAGAATGGAAATAAATGAGCAAATTTCCAATGAATAAGAAAATTTTCATTTTTCCAAACAGGAATGAGGGCGGCCGAATCCAGGGGATGGGTGGTCCTAGGTTTGAACCCCCCCACCTCACCCTGAAATTTTTGCCCTGCTCTTAAAAAATAGCAAAAATTCATAAAACAAAATTTAATGCATTTTGTAAGTTTTTTTGTAAAAACAAAAACCTAAAAATACCCCCCCCAACATCGGTAGGGTTCTGGACATTACCGATGATCTTTTCATTATCCCCGACAAGTCACAAAAGCAATCTCAGGGATATGCGAATGATGGGTTGACAACCACTAATCTAATGAAAATGTCTTCAACAAATACGTATGCTGTTTGTTTTGTTCTTAACCGAAAACACATTACTTAAATCTCGTCCACCTGAAATAACACTTGTCTTTATATTGTAGTGTTTTGTTGTTTATTTTTATGTTGGTTTCGGTAAATGGTCTCATGCTCCATACTCTTTTTCTTTTTCTTTTAATTTTAATTTTTATTTTAGCACATCCTCGCAAACTCCAATTTTGTTGCGCTATTATATAAAAATGATTATTTTCAATAAAATTGTCCTACTACTGCACTACTCTCTTTTTTTATGGAAAGCACGATGGTCATGCAGTTACTAGTATTTTCCTTGTATAAAACTTATGTCCCTACAATACTCAATTTGACTACAATTACCGTTAAGTTTTCATTTATTCTTTCAACATCATTCGGACTATAATGGGTTTATTTCTCGGAACTCTTTTAGCTGCAAAAGCAAAATGTACATTTATATTTGTGACTTGTAATCGAAACAATTTTTATGTATATGTTTCACTTAAACAACCGAAGCTTATCCACAAAATTATAAATATAAAAGAAAATGTTAATTAATACGACAAAATTATTAAAATACAAGTATAAAACATAAGAAAAGAGGCAAAAAACTACGGGCAACAACTAATACACAGCAAACAGCATTTTTCTATTTTTTAAATTTTGTCACTTCTTTTGACGGATCTTCAAAGCATTGTACAACAACCTTATCTACACAACGACATAATTCAATGCCGAACACGATTTTTTTTTTTCATTTTATGCAGGTAATTTAAGTCTGTATTTAAGCAATATTAACACAAATCCAATTAACAGCCAATTTTTGTCAATTTTTCGTCGAATGCTTGTCTATTTTCCTGTGTTAATGCAGCTCACAATAATTCCGTTGGATCCTGAATAGGTCAGCAGTCTAAAAAATCTGCATATCTAGATAACCTGAACAGGAGATTTGGGTATACTGATTTGGGCATAGAAACTCCCCCTCCCTCCCCTTTTTTAATATTTGTTTGAAGTGATCATATTAAAACAGTGATTCTTTTCATCAGAATTATCAATAATTCTTATTTTCCTCGTAACCCTCAAAACATTAATTATGCAACCTAGGAACAACCCCCTACTCCCCCCCTCAGGAAACAAAGTTATTGAAAAACGTAATATATTTGATTGACAAAAAAGTCAACCGTATATTTGACTTCTATAAACCATATATTTGATCATACAAACCATATATTTGGTGAGGTTGAACCTTCAGAAATTTAATATATTTGGTTGACAGAAAAGTCAACCACAAATATGACTTTTGTAAACCATATTTTGTCCATGTAAATCATATATTTGGTTGAGGTTGAACCTCACAAGATATAAAATAGTATAGAAATAAATTTATTGAAAATGTAATATATTTGGTTGATAGCAAAAAATTTGCATCTGCATTTTTGACCTTATTGTTTTTACCTTATATTTTTTATTCATATTTTATATTTTTGACCTTAAAACAAATTTTGTAGAGCTGGTTAGAAAAGGTAATGGTGTTCCAAGAAATACTGTCATGTGCCCTGTGCATGAAAATCCACCTCCCTCTCTCCCCTAAAAGCATCGTAACATCGTAACGTTTGAGATTTAGTTTCGTCAAATCATTCAACTTTCATGAGAGAGTGAAAGAGAGAAATTTATTACACACAAACACAAAATCAGTTTAATAGCTATCTCAAGAAGTGAAAAATTTCTCGGGGGATGTTATATTATGTACGCAGATATAATTAAACATGGTAACCTAACTGGTCATATCTTACATCCGAAACCACGAACTTTACAACTAAAGATCACAATAATATATCTTTTAAAGACACCTCAGCTCAATCACCCTCCAAAAAAGAAAAAGTGGTTAAAAATCACATTTAAAAAACAAATTTATCATGAAAAAAAAGAAAAACAAAAGAAAAAAAAATCAAAGTCCACCACCAATGTGAAAGTGTATTTTAAACCAAAATTTTTCATAGGAGCGGATTCTTCAGACTAATTTTGGGTGAAACTCCTCTGTTCTCCAGACTTTATTCGGATTCACGCGTTAAAGCATCTTTTGAAATTTATTAAATGATTTAGTTTAAATTAATTACGAAAATCAAACTTTTTTGACAGGGATTATTCATTTTTCATTTCAATCAAAGAAATAGACGGCCTTACGGTATTTTCAGCAAAACACTAGATTATTCATGCTTCCACTGTATGTGCGTGAAGGAAATAATCTAATGATTTCCAGAAGCTTGTTTTGACGAGAAGGGGGAGGGTCTTCATATCAATCTTAAGGGAGTCCCCGTCTATCTTCCAATGTGTGAACAAGCTTATAAAATTTTTTCCGTCAGTGGCGAAAAATCATTCCAAAATTAGGTGAAAATGACGGTGAAAACTGAGAAAAACATATAGCAGTTATAAAGGTAAAAATATACTAAAGGAAACTGACAAGTTTCTGTTGATGCTTGGATTATGCAGGCATGAAACTTACTATTAAATTTCAGCTGGGGGGGGGCTGAGGTCACAGTGGGAGAGGGGAGGGCAAACTGAGGTCCGGAAGGGGAAGTTCCCCCCTTTCCCCATAGCAAATTACGCCCCTGCTTTTCATTCTAATTAATATTCTACGTAAAGTTAATTGTACAACAGGTAGTTCCTGTAACTCTGAATTATTATTTTGATTTTACCCAGAGAAGTAGATGGTTAGTTAAGGTTTCAGTTGTTTAAATCTGAAAAACAGAGGGTTAAAATATAACGAGTTTGTATATGCAAATAAAACTAAATAATATAACTTAGAAATACAATTTTTTGAGTTAAGGAGTAGAATTGGGTCTTAGGCTACTGGGCGCAGAATAAAAATTGAATCCCCGAGAATATCTTTGCACTTTCCCAATAACCAATACTATATGTTATCAATGGGTAAAGATCATCATTTGTCACTCAAATAGGGCATTATAACTTTTGATATCCGATAAAATGATCCCTCTTGTTAGTAGCAGTAGCCTAGTAATTAAGAAATTGGACAAAGCATGGTATTGCACTATTTGACAGTAGGCGTGCTCATATGTAGACTTTAAAGTAGGCCTAGTTGAGTGCTTCTCAAAGAACTTCATTCATAACAACCTTTTGTTCATAACTGCTAGAAAAATACCGAGATTCGAATTAATTTAGTGTAAAAATAGTCTTAAAAACATAGGATGATAAATTTGTATTTTTTGGGAGAGGGTACCTAGACTTTCCGATTCTATAAGTTTTAGACCCCGGCCCTTATGTGGTGTTCTCTAAAGGCATTAGGTTAAGAAAATGAAACTCAGTAATGAATCACATACTCTGGAAAGCTAACATCAAGGCCATGGTGGCATACGCAAAACGAACGAAAAAACACAGCAGCAAAACATAGACTGAAAAGACACTAAAACTAATTATTTAAGAAAAATCATCACGATATGTTAACCCTCTTCTGATTTCTTTGTCTTAGAAATTCACCGAATTTCCAACACACCATTATACCTTAATTTTCAGTTTCTTTGTATCTGGGTTTAGATTAGAAAATACAGTTCCAGTTATTTGAGTTGAATTCTAAGTCGTATCAATGTTTTTCTTTATAAATTTAGGAAATGTATTTGTATTTATTTGAAACCTTATAAATTGGGATTGAGCAAAGTTGTGGCCATTTCCTTTGAAGGTAAACATCTATTTGTGAGGTTTCATTTTAAAACACAGAGATTTTAAAAGTTATCAAAGGTCAGTAACCTCTAGAGGGCGAAGGAGCAGGGTTCAAGTAATTTTGGACCACACTACTTTTCTATTCACCAAAAATTAAGTAAGGGAAAACGGTTTGATTTCAACGAAGCAGTGAACGAAAAATAAAAACAAAACAACACTTTAAGTTTAAAGTTTAGTTCACTTTAATACACTCTATACAGACGACCCTATAGGAAAATGGTAAAGTTATCCCCAGAAATTTGGAAAAAATAGCTTTAGAAACATATTCGGGCTATAGATTTGTACATGGGGGGAAGCTAAAGTACAGCGGGTCTGCATTCAAAATGTGCTAAATACAATTATTCTCCGAACTATGAAATAAACATTGTTTTCTGATCACAAATATTCTAAATACCCCATCTCGCCTTATGTGGAAATATATGGTCCAAGTTATATATTTCCCATATAATCTGTTACCTTTTTTTCTGACTTGTCTTGCGCTAAGCTGAAGTCTTTAAATGTCCCTATCCTGCAGAGGGAGAAGGAGTGGGGTTAGGTACTTCAAAATACATTTCTGGGACATACTTATGTACTCATTTATTATAGCCAACCCACTCAAGTTTTCATCAGAGAATATCCATATTCTCCGATGAAATCCAAGATTATTAGCTTTGTCTCAAAAAGGGGTATTTTATGTTGAAAATATGGTTTTGGATAGTAAAGTATTTTTACTAGTCAAACAGTTCGTGATATAAACTGTTAGCAAGGAGCGACTCGACTCAATAGAAACCGTAACTCTAAAAAACATAAAAAAAAAACACACCAAAGGAATGACTTTATTATGCCGATTTCAAATATGTTAGATTCACAAACTTCGGTGTTATCTTTCAAAAGTTATGAGCCTAAGACATTTTGCCTGATTTTTGAAATAGAAGATAACTCCCCTTTATAGTCGAGGCATCTTGACAAAAATCAAACCATAAGATTCAGTGAGACAGAGAATCCTAAGGTAGAATTTTCAAGCTCCTATGGATAAATGTGAAACAAAAATGTCTAACAAAAATATGGAATTTCATATTTTTGTCTAAACAAACATCACGTAAGTGTTTTTATTTATTTTTTCTGGGAAAATTCTCCCATACTAATTGTCCTAGAAGATCAAGAAAAGGTGTGTTAGAATGGAAATCAGAAGTTTTAGTGCCGTGTTTATGGTCAGAAAGATTGGTGGGCTACTAACCCCCCTTCCACGCTCCCTTTTCTCCGAAGATACCAGATCAAAATTTTGTGATAGCCATTTTGTTGAGTATACTTGAAAGATCCAATAACTATGTTTTGAAGGGAAGACTACCCTCACCCCACAAGCCGTAGCGAGACGCCTTAGTGTCTATTTTTAGATATAATTTTGTTATTAGGAAGTACACAGACATTTTCGGGGAACTACCTAAAAATTCGTCAGTTCACACGCGCGAAGGTGTAGTCGAGAACAAATGTACAAAACTTACTCTGCCCCAAAACATTTTAATGGATAAGTAAGAAATACTCATTGTTGTGCTTTTCAGCGTTTTTTTTTCTTTCCTGATAGGAGATGTTCGAAGAATTTCAACGTGCGCCACATAAGAGAAGAATATCTTTAAAAAGAAGATGTTCAATAAAGACTGTTTTGAAGTTCTGCCATCTAAAGGTTTGTTGTTTTTTTCTTTTTGCCAGCCTATAAAATGGTCATTTTTGTGTGTAGTTTAAGCTTTCTTGATAATTTCATTTTATGTTGCTGCTCTTGTTGAATCCCAGTTGGTAAAAATAGTAATAACAGCATTAACAATGTTAGTAGATATTTAGGCTATACTTTCGTTGTGGCCATAGCCACTACTCTTTTCTTCCTGATTGGTTTAATATCATGAAGTATGTTAAACGGCGATTCTTGAAGATGTTTTTGAAAAACAATAAACTCTGAACAAACTATGAAAATTTTGATTTGACGGTGTACTAGAGGATCAACGAACCCGGAACAATCATAGGAATGGCTCCTTAAGGCACTTCTGGGGAATATTGAACACTTATTATGGATTATACTTAAGTTGCATAAAAAATTCTACGCTTCATCAGCTAACGTTATATTCTGATGGTTTAACACCTTGATGTGTCTTACAAATAAGAACCTTGTCACTGATCATGCATGCTAAACTAAGTAAACCATGTGCAAAACTAAGTTTAAAAAAGTAAAGACAACTAAGATGAAAATCAAATATAGAGAAAAACAAATTAAATGACTTAGATCAAAAGGAACCTAAGCTAAGGAACTAAGCAAAAAGACTGTCATGAAAAAACTAATCTCAAAAATAATTATAAGAAAAATAAGTCAAAATATACCGAGCAAGCAATAAACAAGTAAGAAAAAACCAAGTTTAAAAAAGCTAAGTTAAAAATGGTAAGTAAAACAACAAGTTAAAAGCAAAGTCAAAAGAAAACTAAGCTAAAAAATCAAAAAAACTAAGTTAAAAAACATTAGTCAGAAAAAGTAAGAAAAAAAATTGAAAATTAAAAAACTAAGTTCTAAAACAATAGGTAGAAAAACTAAGTAAACTAATAAGTTAAGAAAAAATGAAAAAAAAACAAGCAAAAACATGTTAAAAAATTATAACAAAAAGAATAAAGTAAAAAACTAAGTTTGAAATAATTGATAAAAAAATAAGTTAAAAAACTGCGTCACAAAAAAATGGAGAAAAACGAATTTTTCTAGAGAGAGAAAAATTTATTAAAACAGCAAAAAGCAAAAACACTCTTTTATTTTATAAAAATCGTCTAATATAAGCTATGAGAAAGCCATTTAGCCAAAAAAAAAAAAAAATTCGTTTCAATTATTCATGCACGGTGAGCCAAAATCAAAACATGCATTAATTAAAATAGTTTCGCAAATCAAATAAAAAACAAGTTTTTTAACTGCAAGTAAGAAGCAACATCAAAACTTGAGACGAACAGAAATATTCCTTAAATTAAAAGGGTTGTCCCCTCCTCAACGCTTCGCTCTTTGCGCAAAATTTTTTTTTTTTTTTTTTTTTTTTTTGAAAGTAGAGTTGCGAGAAAGTGTCAAACTTTAGTGTTTGCCGTATAATATACAAATACTAAAAAATCATAAATTACCGATTAAAAAGGAGTTTAATTGAACCTCACAGGTATGTCAGTGAAGTGAGAAAAATGGGGTTTGAAGAGATTTATGTCCAAGAAAATAAAATTCTGGAGGAGAAAGAAAATAAGTGTTTTTTGGCTAAAAAAAGACATTTCTAAGGTTTCAGTTGTTTAAATCTGAAAAACAGAGGGTTAAAATATAACGAGTTTGTATATGCAAATAAAACTAAATAATATAACTTAGAAATACAATTTTTTGAGTTAAGGAGTAGAATTGGGTCTTAGGCTACTGGGCGCAGAATAAAAATTGAATCCCCGAGAATATCTTTGCACTTTCCCAATAACCAATACTATATGTTATCAATGGGTAAAGATCATCATTTGTCACTCAAATAGGGCATTATAACTTTTGATATCCGATAAAATGATCCCTCTTGTTAGTAGCAGTAGCCTAGTAATTAAGAAATTGGACAAAGCATGGTATTGCACTATTTGACAGTAGACGTGCTCATATGTAAACTTTAAAGTAGGCCTAGTTGAGTGCTTCTCAAATAACTTCATTCATAACAACCTTTTGTTCATAACTGCTAGAAAAATACCGAGATTCGAATTAATTTAGTGTAAAAATAGTCTTAAAAACATAGGATGATAAATTTGTATTTTTTGGGAGAGGGTACCTAGACTTTCCGATTCTATAAGTTTTAGACCCCGGCCCTTATGTGGTGTTCTCTAAAGGCATTAGGTTAAGAAAATGAAACTCAGTAATGAATCACATACTCTGGAAAGCTAACATCAAGGCCATGGTGGCATACGCAAAACGAACGAAAAAACACAGCAGCAAAACATAGACTGAAAAGACACTAAAACTAATTATTTAAGAAAAATCATCACGATATGTTAACCCTCTTCTGATTTCTTTGTCTTAGAAATTCACCGAATTTCCAACACACCATTATACCTTAATTTTCAGTTTCTTTGTATCTGGGTTTAGATTAGAAAATACAGTTCCAGTTATTTGAGTTGAATTCTAAGTCGTATCAATGTTTTTCTTTATAAATTTAGGAAATGTATTTGTATTTATTTGAAACCTTATAAATTGGGATTGAGCAAAGTTGTGGCCATTTCCTTTGAAGGTAAACATCTATTTGTAAGGTTTCATTTTAAAACACAGAGATTTTAAAAGTTATCAAAGGTCAGTAACCTCTAGAGGGCGAAGGAGCAGGGTTCAAGTAATTTTGGACCACACTACTTTTCTATTCACCAAAAATTAAGTAAGGGAAAACGGTTTGATTTCAACGAAGCAGTGAACGAAAAATAAAAACAAAACAACACTTTAAGTTTAAAGTTTAGTTCACTTTAATACACTCTATACAGACGACCCTATAGGAAAATGGTAAAGTTATCCCCAGAAATTCGGAAAAAATAGCTTTAGAAACATATTCGGGCTATAGATTTGTACATGGGGGGAAGCTAAAGTACAGCGGGTCTGCATTCAAAATGTGCTAAATACAATTATTCTCCGAACTATGAAATAAACATTGTTTTCTGATCACAAATATTCTAAATACCCCATCTCGCCTTATGTGGAAATATATGGTCCAAGTTATATATTTCCCATATAATCTGTTACCTTTTTTTCTGACTTGTCTTGCGCTAAGCTGAAGTCTTTAAATGTCCCTATCCTGCAGAGGGAGAAGGAGTGGGGTTAGGTACTTCAAAATACATTTCTGGGACATACTTATGTACTCATTTATTATAGCCAACCCACTCAAGTTTTCATCAGAGAATATCCATATTCTCCGATGAAATCCAAGATTATTAGCTTTGTCTCAAAAAGGGATATTTTATGTTGAAAATATGGTTTTGGATAGTAAAGTATTTTTACTAGTCAAACAGTTCGTGATATAAACTGTTAGCAAGGAGCGACTCGACTCAATAGAAACCGTAACTCTAAAAAACATAAAAAAAAACACACCAAAGGAATGACTTTATTATGCCGATTTCAAATATGTTAGATTCACAAACTTCGGTGTTATCTTTCAAAAGTTATGAGCCTAAGACATTTTGCCTGATTTTTGAAATAGAAGATAACTCCCCTTTATAGTCGAGGCATCTTGACAAAAATCAAACCATAAGATTCAGTGAGACAGAGAATCCTAAGGTAGAATTTTCAAGCTCCTATGGATAAATGTGAAACAAAAATGTCTAACAAAAATATGGAATTTCATATTTTTGTCTAAACAAACATCACGTAAGTGTTTTTATTTATTTTTTCTGGGAAAATTCTCCCATACTAATTGTCCTAGAAGATCAAGAAAAGGTGTGTTAGAATGGAAATCAGAAGTTTTAGTGCCGTGTTTATGGTCAGAAAGATTGGAGGGCTACTAACCCCCCTTCCACGCTCCCTTTTCTCCGAAGATACCAGATCAAAATTTTGTGATAGCCATTTTGTTGAGTATACTTGAAAGATCCAATAACTATGTTTTGAAGGGAAGACTACCCTCACCCCACAAGCCGTAGCGAGACGCCTTAGTGTCTATTTTTAGATATAATTTTGTTATTAGGAAGTACACAGACATTTTCGGGGAACTACCTAAAAATTCGTCAGTTCACACGCGCGAAGGTGTAGTCGAGAACAAATGTACAAAACTTACTCTGCCCCAAAACATTTTAATGGATAAGTAAGAAATACTCATTGTTGTGCTTTTCAGCGTTTTTTTTTCTTTCCTGATAGGAGATGTTCGAAGAATTTCAACGTGCGCCACATAAGAGAAGAATATCTTTAAAAAGAAGATGTTCAATAAAGACTGTTTTGAAGTTCTGCCATCTAAAGGTTTGTTGTTTTTTTCTTTTTGCCAGCCTATAAAATGGTCATTTTTGTGTGTAGTTTAAGCTTTCTTGATAATTTCATTTTATGTTGCTGCTCTTGTTGAATCCCAGTTGGTAAAAATAGTAATAACAGCATTAACAATGTTAGTAGATATTTAGGCTATACTTTCGTTGTGGCCATAGCCACTACTCTTTTCTTCCTGATTGGTTTAATATCATGAAGTATGTTAAACGGCGATTCTTGAAGATGTTTTTGAAAAACAATAAACTCTGAACAAACTATGAAAATTTTGATTTGACGGTGTACTAGAGGATCAACGAACCCGGAACAATCATAGGAATGGCTCCTTAAGGCACTTCTGGGGAATATTGAACACTTATTATGGATTATACTTAAGTTGCATAAAAAATTCTACGCTTCATCAGCTAACGTTATATTCTGATGGTTTAACACCTTGATGTGTCTTACAAATAAGAACCTTGTCACTGATCATGCATGCTAAACTAAGTAAACCATGTGCAAAACTAAGTTTGAAAAAGTAAAGACAACTGAGATGAAAATCAAATATAGAGAAAAACAAATTAAATGACTTAGATCAAAAGGAACCTAAGCTAAGGAACTAAGCAAAAAGACTGTCACGAAAAAACTAATCTCAAAAATAATTATAAGAAAAATAAGTCAAAATATACCGAGCAAGCAATAAACAAGTAAGAAAAAACCAAGTTTAAAAAATCTAAGTTAAAAATGGTAAGTAAAACAACAAGTTAAAAGCAAAGTCAAAAGAAAACTAAGCTAAAAAAAAAAAAAAAAAACTAAGTTAAAAAACATTAGTCAGAAAAATTAAGAAAAAAAAATTGAAAATTAAAAAACTAAGTTCTAAAACAATAGGTAGAAAAACTAAGTAAACTAATAAGTTAAGAAAAAATGAAAAAAAAACAAGCAAAAACATGTTAAAAAATTATAACAAAAAGAATAAAGTAAAAAACTAAGTTTGAAATAATTAATAAAAAAATAAGTTAAAAAACTGCGTCACAAAAAAATGGAGAAAAACGAGTTTTTCTAGAGAGAGAAAAATTTATTAAAACAGCAAAAAGCAAAAACAGAACAACAACAGAGAAAAAATGCATACCAAACGCTACAGATTTCAAATCACCACTCTGTCTCTAGAGACCTTAGTAAGGTCTATGTTCGAATCTATTCTCATTATAATAAGTTTACTAAAGTAAAATAGTAATAATTATCTACTTCAATACATACACAGAAAAAAACTCATTTATGCTTACACTTAGTACATCTACGTTATGCAGGTGGAGAATAATCCCTTTATCCATATTAAATAAAAAAAACTAGTTTTTTTAACTGAAAGTAAGGAGCGACATTAAAACTTAAAACGAACAGAAATTACTCCGTATATGCAATGGGTTGTCCCCTCCGCAGTCCCTCGCTCTTTACGCTAAAGTTTGACTCTTTGCCAAAATTCTACTTTTTAAAACAATTAAAAACTTAAGCGTAAAGAGCGTGGGACTGCGGAGGGGACAACCCATTTCATATACGGAGTAATTTCTGTTCGTTTTAAGTTTTAATGTCGCTCCTTACTTTCAGTTAAAAAAACTAGTTTTTTTTATTTAATTTCTGAACGATTTTGAATTAATGCATGTTTGATTTTGGCTCTCCGCACATAAATTATTGAAATGAAATTAGTATATTAATTTTTTTTTTGCTAAATGGCTTTCTCTTAGTTTTGATCAGACGATTTTGAGAAATAAGGGGTGGGGAAGGAGGCCTAGCTGCCCTCCAATTTTTCGGTTACTTAAAAAGGCTACTAGAACATTTAATATTCAACGAACGTTTTTATTAGTAAAAAATATACGAAACTTAAGAATTAACTTACGTAACAAACTTTTATATTCTTATATTTTTATTATGTGTACGAGGGGGTTTGTACCCTCGTTAATACCTCGCTCTTTACACTAAATCGTAAGTTTTGTCCCAATTCTTTAAGAATGACCCCTGAATCAAAAAAGGCCGTAGAATAAATAGTTGAAATCACTAAAAATATTTTAGCATAAAGAGCGAGGTATTTATCTCCTCCTAAATACCTCGCTCTTTCTGCTAACGTGTTTTTAGAACCCCTCATATGCGTAATAATCTCTGTTCGTTTTAAATTTCAATGCTATTCCTTACTTTCATTTGAAAAAAACGTTTTCATGTTTATTTTTTCATTGTTTTTTTTATAGTAATGCTAGAAAATCCTGCACCCTTTTCATTGAATTTTTCTTCCCCCATGACATATTCCTCAAAGGAAAGATCCTCCCACAAAGCCCTCTCCCATCAACCCCACCCCCAAACCAAAAAATCCCCATGAAAGCGTCTGTACACTTCCCAATAACCATTACTATATGTAAACACTAGTCAAAGTTTGTAACTTGCAGCCCCTCCTTCGGGGATTGTGGGGGAGTAAGTCATTCCCAAAGACATAGTTATTATGGTTTTCGACTATGCTGAACAAAACGGCTATCTTAAAATTTTAATCTGTTGACTTTTGAAAAAAAATGAGCATGGGAGGGGGCCTATTTGCCCTCCAATTTTTTTTGGTCACTTAAAAAGGGCACTAGAACTTTTAATTTCCGTTAGAATGAGCCCTCCCGCGACATTCTAGGACCACTTGGTCGATAAGATGACCCCTGGGGAAAAAAAAACAAAAAAAAACAAACAAATAAACACGCACCCGTGATTTGTCTTCTGGCAAAAAATACAAAGTTCCACATTTTTTAGATAGGAGCTTGAAATTTTTGCTATAGAGTTCTCTGATATACCGAATGCGATAGTGTGATTTTCGTTAAGATTCTATGACTTTTAAGGGATGTTTCCCCCTTTTTTTCCAAAATAGGGCAAATTTTCTCAGGCTCGTAACTTTTGATGACAAAGACTAAATTAATTGAAACTTGTATATTTAGAATCAACGTAAAAATTCGATTCTTTTGATGTATCTTTTAGCATCAAAATTCCGTTTTTTAGAGTTTCGTTTACTATTGAGCCGGGTCGCCCCTTTCTACAGTTCCTTACCACGAACTGTTTGAAAAGAAAATAATTCGGTATTTCGGGGCTTCTGACATTATTACTCCTTTGCGGAAGTTAGGCTCAAAATTGAAAAAGGATTATATTTTTTCTCTGGGCCCCTTCCACCTCTTAGTTCGTTTATTTTCCCGATAGTTTTCACCTGTTTTCGCTTTATAGTTGTGTTATCTCTTAGTAGTTCTTTCGTGAGTTGAGTTATGGTTGTGGTATATATGTTTTATCGCTCGTATAGTTGTGTTATTTTCAAATTATACTCCATAATAGAGAGGCTCCGAACACCCAGCATTGTATATTAAGCTCTAAATTTGACGTTTTTTTCTAACGTGACCAGATTCGTCCTGCGCCCTTTTCATTGAATTTTTCCCCCATGGCATATTTCTCCTAGGAAAGATCCTCCCACATAGCCCCCTCCCTCAACCCTACCCCCAAAACCAAAAAAATCCCCCTGAAAACGTCTGTACACTTCCCAATAACCATTATTATATGTAAACATTGGTTGAAGTTTGTAACTTGCAACCCCTCCCCCAGGGACTGTTGGGGAGTAAGTCATCCCCAAAAACATAGTTATTATGGTTTTCGACTATGCTAAACAAAATGGCTATCTCAAAATTTTGATCCGTTGACTTTGGGAAAAAAATGAGCGTTGGAGGGGGCCTAGATGCCCTACAATTTTTTCGGTCACTTAAAAAGGGCACTAGAACTTTTCATTTCCGTTAGAATGAGCCCTCTTGCGACATTCTAGGACCACTTGGTCGACACGTTGACCCCTGGGAAAAAAAAAACAAATAAACACGCACCCGTGATTTGTCTTCTGGCAAAAAAAAAATGCAAAATTCCACATTTTTGTAGATAGGAGCTTGAAACTTCTATAGTAGGGTTCTCTGATACGCTGAATCTGATGGTGTCATTTTCGATCCTACATTAAGATCCTACGGTTTTTAAGGGGTGTTTCCCCCTATTTTCCTAAATAAGGCAAATTTTCTCAGGCTCGTAACTTTTGATTCCAAAGACTAAACTTGATGAAACTTATGTATATATAAATTCAGCATTAAAATGCGATTCTTTTGATGTAGCTAATGATATCAAAATTTAATTTTTTAGAGTTTTGGTTACTATTGAGCCGGATCGCTCCTTACTACAGTTCGTTACCACGAACTGTTTGATATACAAAGTCATGTAACCAGAAACACAAACTCAAACAATCTATCTATATAAAAATAAGTTGTTTGTCTGTGTGTGTCTGTTGACTGACGTCATGTTTGTGTATCGACTGACGTCATGTTTGTCGACTGACGTCGTTATGAGGATTGAGCATTATTCCGTCATGAAGTTGTTTGTCGACTGACGTCATGTTCGTCGACTGACGAAATTACAGATCGGGACAACGGGACAAAAATGATGACCGGGACACTGGGACACAGGGGATATAAATGACGACCGGGACACTCAAAGAGAAATTACAGACTGGGGAACCGAGAGACAAATAACGACCGGGACACAGGGAATATAAATGACGACCGAGACACAGGGACACAACTAAAACGGGGACACCGGGGGGCACAGGGGGGATATATAAATTACGACCGGGACACAGGGAATGTTCAAGGGCAATCATTAGAATAATGAGGTATAGATCTGAATACGGATTATTTTTTTGCCATTGACAATTATATGTTGCATGTTCAAGGGTCGGTAAACCTGACAATCTATTTATATGCACAGACAATGGGACAGCGAAGAATGTTGTATATTCGCAAGATATAAATATATAAGGCTTTGTATAAGACGTGATTATAATATGCCACTACAGACCGGGACACTCAAAGAGAATTTACAGACCGGGACACCGGGACACAAATGATAACCGGGACACAGGGAATATAAATGGACATAGAGATTATAAATGACGACCGGGACACTCAAAGAGAAATTACAGACCGGGACACAAATAACGAGTGGGACACAGGGAATATAAATGACGACCGGGACACTCAAAGACAAATTACAGACTGGGACACCGGGACACAGGAAATATAAATGACGACCGGGACACAGGGACACAACTACAACGGGGACGCCGGGGGCACAGAGGGGATATATAAATGGGGATGGGGACACAGGGAATGTTCGATTAGCAATCACCATCAACAAAGCTCAAGGGCAATCATTAGAATAATGAGGTATAGATCTGAATACGGATTGTTTTCCCATGGACAATTATTATGTTGCATTTTCAAGAGTAGGTAAACCTGACAATCTGTTTATATGCACAGACAATGGGGCAGCGACGAATGTTGTATATTTGCAAGTTTTACGTAATTAAAAACATATAAATATCTATCTATATTCACAGGTGGGACACAGGGACACAACTACAATGGCGCGTAACGACCTAAGCGCGCGGAGGGACTTGCGGAGGGGGGGGGGGGCTGGGCCTGAAGAGCCCCTACCAACTAGATGTTGGGGTGGCGCAAAGGTGAGGAACAATAACCTCACCTAAAGTTAAACCCTGAACCCACGAATACGAATTCCTACAAAGGCCATAACTAACAACTGAAGACATACCAAGATTAGTAACTAGTCTGTTGGCCTCTAGTTAAATTTGAATTTGACTTAGGCTTTCTTTCAATGTTGACATTAGCTGATTCTCGGTTTTTGCTGAAACTGTGAATTCTTTTTCACCTGTAATTATCTGTCATATGTTATGTGTCATTTTGGTGGAATTTTTCATAGGTGGTTGTAATGTGGCGTGACACAACTCTCATCCACACGACGCTATGAGGTGTAAGGCCCTCAGTATCTGTTTAATGGAAATGAAACATAGTATTTGTTATGTAACTTAAGTATTACCTACACTCAAAAATAATTGATCCCCGTGAGTGCCTAGGGTATCGGCATTACTGGGTTTGTTAAAATTTTATTGATACTCTATTACACAACTAGAACCACCCTGTCTGGGTTTGGTCAGAGTTCTTTGTTCTTCGAGAGAACCTTAGGGAATTACCCTTAAAGCTTCTTCATGGTATTGAACCAATGGCTGGTCAGTGCTGGCCAGTTCAGCTTAAGAACTTTCATCAGTATAAACTTTACCAGTTCTTATACTATTAATATGTTCCAACTATTTTCTTTTTGAAGCGTAGGTTCAATCTATCATTATATTAATTCTCAGTTGGATGGCAATTGAGGAATTTGGTAAGTTCATATACTTTTCCAACGAATTCAGTGCCCTCAACCCAAATACGTCTAACCCCTTTGTAAACTGGCTAGAATCGGTATTATCCAACCACTGTGTTCCTGATTTTGTCGTTACTTACGGAAGAGTACATGAAGCTATTTTAAAGCTGAAGAAGAAACATTCCCGTGTTGTAGACGAACTGTGCGCGCTAAATCTGCTACACGGTACCATACTGCTTATTGAGTATCTGACGCTGCTGTTCCAGATTATTTTCACCACTGCTATAGTACCTGACTCTTTTTGTGTCGGTTTGCTTTCGCCCATCTTTAAAAAAGGGAAACCAACAGATCCATTCTCTTCGTACAGGCCAATCACTGTTGCTCCTGTGCTCTGTAAAGTTTTAGAACTCTTAGTCACAAAAGAAATTCAATGTTCGTGCCGAATGTCTTACCACCAGTTCGGTTTCCGATCGGGTCTGGGTTGTGCTCACGCTCTCTTCAGTCTTGCCGCTATTCTAGCAGATACAGTGACTGGTGGTTTTGATGTGAGTAGAGCGTTTGATTTGTCGATTCACGCTCAGACCCTTTTTGGCTGCTTACCAGCAAGGTGTAAGCCTCCGTGTCACTAGCGTACTGTACGATATATATTGCCGTTTAAAAACGCGTTTAAAGATAGGTAAACGCATCACATCAGTGGTTGCTCCAGTAAAGAGTGGTGTCCGCCAGGGTACATTATTATCCCCAAGTTTGTACAATAACAGCGTTTTAAATGCCCAGGCATGTGTCAATGTTTCATGTACCTCCAACAATATAAATTTGTTGCTACTTACGTACGTGGATGATCTATTAAATCTAAGTAGGTCTATTAGGGGTCTGGAATCGAAGGATCCTACGTAATGAATACCGAAAAATCAGTCTCGCTTTCAATACTTCAAAATATACAGTTCCGTTTTTCCGCGATGGTTCTTCTCAGCTTGAACACTTACTGCTGGATAGCGAGTCAATTACCGTTTAATCTCACATCGTGTATCTGGGTCTTCCCACAGACCGTAACATTAACGAAAATCATCTACTGCTCGTCAAACACGTCGAGAAAAAACTCCGCACCGCGTATGGGCCCCATTGTTGGCCCCCAGCCCCCCATTGCACTTCCTGGCTGAAGGGCCATTAATCGGAGAAACAGCACTGCCGGTTTGGACCTTAAAGGTCTAGTGCCGTCTTACTACTAATCTACTACTTACTAGTAATAGCAGATGTACAATAAGTACTAGCTCTATTTTGTAGCAGTAGTAGTAGTAACAGTTGTAATAGAAGTATCAGTAGTATGATAAAAATGTTGCCTCTTGGTTTGTCTAACATCCCTCAAAACAAGCCCTGTAAGTTTAAACTTCACACACCAGGTTGTTCCTAAGTTTTTTTTTTTGACATCCTGCATTCATATGCTCCGCTGCGATTCATTTCAAATCCTCGCCCTCTTAATGTCCACTGAAATTTCTACCTTCACACAGTTGGGTATAGTCATAACAGTAAATATATTAGTTCCCTTTTAAGAGTCAAAATTAAATAGAGAATCATAACAAATAAACATAGAACAGGTCAACAGGTACTAATATAAACGAATCTTAAAACGGGTAAAGCATAAACTGAATATGCAGATCAATCTTAAAACGAAGAAAAATCACTGCAGACAAGACTGTCTACTTTTTATTGCTTCTATTTTTAACTTTAATGTGACCTTTACTTTTCTTTCAAAAACTTCTTTTTCAGAAAGTTTGGTCTTAATTAATATGTTTAACCCAACAGTTCGTTGTAGCGTACTGCAAGCAAGGAACAATTTGGACCAATAGTAACCGAAACTCTAAAAACATAATTTTAATAACAATAAATACGTCAAAAGAAATAAGTTTTCTTTTTTGATTTATCAAAAAGTTTGAAACTTCATTCATTAAATTTCTTGTTACCTAGTAAAAACGACAAGCCTCGGAAAATTTGTCTGATTTTCGAAAAAGGGAGAAACATGCCTCAAAAGTCAAGGAATCTAATCGAAAATTATACCGTCAGATTCAGTGTATTGAGCTCCCATCTACAAAAATGCAGAATTTTGTTTGTTTTTGTCCGAAGAAAAGATGCGTGTTGATTTTGTACTGTGTTCTTCTCAGGGATGATTGTATTGAACCAAAGGTTCTGCAAGATGAGAAAAGGGCTCATTTGAACAAAAAACCATAAGTTCTGGTGCTCTTTTTAAGTAATCAAAAATTATAGGGCAACTAGCCCCCCTCCCACGCCTTTTTTATACCAAAATTCTCTGATCAAGATTTTGAGAAAATAGTTTTGTTCAGAACAATTGAGTCGGATAACTGTTTCTTTTTTCATAAAATAAACCTCCACCGCTGCTGGAAGAAAGACTGCAAGTTTTGAAGTTTGCCCATTGTTTACATAGAGTATTTTTTATTGGAAAGCAATCAGACATTTTCTGGGGCGAATTTAGAACACAGTTGAAATTCTCTTGGGGTTTTACGCGTGATTGGAAAATTATCACTAGGAGAAATTCTTCAGATATAATTTTCTCACGGGGAATTTTCGTACTTTTTCTCATTGGGAGGGGATTTTCATATTTTTTTCAAAACTGGATATGATCTGCTATGACCTGAGAAACGATTAAAAATCAAATAAATAACAATTCTTTACAAATAAAAGTATGTAAGGCAGTATGTTCCGCAGGAACTTTTGAAGGATTATAAGTGAGAGGAACTTTGCATGAAGGAATTTTTTTTTTCTCCGTTGTGAGGAACGACTTTCCTAGGATTATTTGAATAAAATGAGAAATTGAAAAAAACAAACTTCTGTATTGAAAGCAAGAAGCAACAATAAAAATTAGCCCGAACAGAAAATTTTCTGTAAATGAAGGGTCTGTCCCCTTTCCTATACCATGATCTTAATATTTAAGTTTGAACTTTTATCCCATTATTTTGTTCTTGCATAGTTTATCTCCTAATTGTCCCAATTCTCATGTACTGAATTAATATTTGTTTTAAGCTATAATATTGCTCTGTACTTTCAGTATAATTTTTTGTTTCGATCAGGACAAAAAGCTGATTCACTTAATCTGTATATTGTTATCGAAGTTCTGTCCTTTAGAGTCTTGGTTATTATTTAGCTTAGTCGATCTGTACTGAGAGTTAGTTACAACAAACTCTTTGATAATTTATAATTAATCTATGAATTAATATATAATCTAATAATATAAACAAGGACAATTCCGAAGAAAAAAAAATGTGGTTTCTCCCCTTTCTTGGGTCATCATTTTGTACCTCTTCTAAGTCATTTTCAGTTCAACGGTGAAATATGGGGAAAGATGTGTTTATTCTTTAATATCATTTCTTTTGCAGCGTTCATTTATTTTGCTGGTTTTGGTGTTGTGCATCTGTTGGGTCACTATCCCGCTATCTGCTGGTTATCCAGAAATTCTTCACGAAAAAACCTTTGAAAGAGAAACGGGAACATTTGGAGAGGTAAGTTTTTTAACCAAAAAAATTGGAGCGCAACTAGGCCCCTTCTCACACTCATTTTTTCCCTAAGTCGTTATTCTTACAGAATTGGAACAACATAAGAACTTTAGTGTAAATAACGAGGTATTGACGAGGAGGCGAACCCTTACTCTCCATACACGCAATAAAAAAATTCGAATATAGAAGTTCGTTACAGAAGGTAATTTGTAATTTTCGCATATTTATTACAAATAAAAACGTTCATAAATAAAGTTGAAAGTTCTAGTGGCCTTTTTTAGTCGCAAAAAATTGAAGGGTAACTATGCCCCCTCCCCTGTCCCTGTTTTTTTTTTCAAATAAACTCATCTTTTCTTCGGACAAAAACAAACAAAATTCTGCATTTTTGTAGATGGGAGCTCAATACACTGAATCTGACGGTATAATTTTCGATTAGATTCCTTGACTTTTGAGGCATGTTTCTCCCTTTTTCGAAAATCAGACAAATTTTCTGAGGCTTGTCGTTTTTACTAGGTAACAAGAAATTTAATGAATGAAGTTTCAAACTTTTTGATAAATCAAAAAAGTAAACTTATTTCTTTTGACGTATTTATTGTTATTAAAATTATGTTTTTAGAGTTTCGGTTACTATTGGTCCAAATTGTTCCTTGCTTGCAGTACGCTACAACGAACTGTTGGGTTAAACATATTAATTAAGACCAAACTTTCTGAAAAAGAAGTTTTTGAAAGAAAAGTAAAGGTCACATTAAAGTTAAAAATAGAAGCAATAAAAAGTAGACAGTCTTGTCTGCAGTGATTTTTCTTCGTTTTAAGATTGATCTGCATGTTCAGTTTATGCTTTACCCGTTTTAAGATTCGTTTATATTAGTACCTGTTGACCTGTTCTATGTTTATTTGTTATGATTCTCTATTTAATTTTGACTCTTAAAAGGGAACTAATATATTTACTGTTATGACTATACCCAACTGTGTGAAGGTAGAAATTTCAGTGGACATTAAGAGGGCGAGGATTTGAAATGAATCGCAGCGGAGCATATGAATGAAGGATGTCAAAAAAAAACTTAGGAACAACCTGGTGTGTGAAGTTTAAACTTACAGGGCTTGTTTTGAGGGATGTTAGACAAACCAAGAGGCAACATTTTTATCATACTACTGATACTTCTATTACAACTGGTACTACTACTACTGCTACAAAATAAAGCTAGTACTTATTGTACATCTGCTATTACTAGTAAGTAGTAGATTAGTAGTAAGACGGCACTAGACCTTTAAGGTCCAAACCGGCAGTGCTGTTTCTCCGATTAATGGCCCTTCAGCCAGGAAGTGCAATGGGGGGCTGGGGGCCAACAATGGGGGCCCATACGCGGTGCGGAGTTTTTTCTCGACGTGTTTGACGAGCAGTAGATGATTTTCGTTAATGTTACGGTCTGTGGGAAGACCCAGATACACGATGTGAGATTAAACGGTAATTGACTCGCTATCCAGCAGTAAGTGTTCAAGCTGAGAAGAACCATCGCGGAAAAACGGAACTGTATATTTTGAAGTATTGAAAGCGAGACTGATTTTTCGGTATTCATTACGTAGGATCCTTCGATTCCAGACCCCTAATAGACCTACTTAGATTTAATAGATCATCCACGTACGTAAGTAGCAACAAATTTATATTGTTGGAGGTACATGAAACATTGACACATGCCTGGGCATTTAAAACGCTGTTATTGTACAAACTTGGGGATAATAATGTACCCTGGCGGACACCACTCTTTACTGGAGCAACCACTGATGTGATGCGTTTACCTATCTTTAAACGCGTTTTTAAACGGCAATATATATCGTACATTACGCTAGTGACACGGAGGCTTACACCTTGCTGGTAAGCAGCCAAAAAGGGTCTGAGCGTGAATCGACAAATCAAACGCTCTACTCACATCAAAACCACCAGTCACTGTATCTGCTAGAATAGCGGCAAGACTGAAGAGAGCGTGAGCACAACCCAGACCCGATCGGAAACCGAACTGGTGGTAAGACATTCGGCACGAACATTGAATTTCTTTTGTGACTAAGAGTTCTAAAACTTTACAGAGCACAGGAGCAACAGTGATTGGCCTGTACGAAGAGAATGGATCTGTTGGTTTCCCTTTTTTAAAGATGGGCGAAAGCAAACCGACACAAAAAGAGTCAGGTACTATAGCAGTGGTGAAAATAATCTGGAACAGCAGCGTCAGATACTCAATAAGCAGTATGGTACCGTGTAGCAGATTTAGCGCGCACAGTTCGTCTACAACACGGGAATGTTTCTTCTTCAGCTTTAAAATAGCTTCATGTACTCTTCCGTAAGTAACGACAAAATCAGGAACACAGTGGTTGGATAATACCGATTCTAGCCAGTTTACAAAGGGGTTAGACGTATTTGGGTTGAGGGCACTGAATTCGTTGGAAAAGTATATGAACTTACCAAATTCCTCAATTGCCATCCAACTGAGAATTAATAAAATGATAGATTGAACCTACGCTTCAAAAAGAAAATAGTTGGAACATATTAATAGTATAAGAACTGGTAAAGTTTATACTGATGAAAGTTCTTAAGCTGAACTGGCCAGCACTGACCAGCCATTGGTTCAATACCATGAAGAAGCTTTAAGGGTAATTCCCTAAGGTTCTCTCGAAGAACAAAGAACTCTGACCAAACCCAGACAGGGTGGTTCTAGTTGTGTAATAGAGTATCAATAAAATTTTAACAAACCCAGTAATGCCGATACCCTAGGCACTCACGGGGATCAATTATTTTTGAGTGTAGGTAATACTTAAGTTACATAACAAATACTATGTTTCATTTCCATAAAACAGATACTGAGGGCCTTACACCTCATAGCGTCGTGTGGATGAGAGTTGTGTCACGCCACATTACAACCACCTATGAAAAATTCCACCAAAATGACACATAACATATGACAGATAATTACAGGTGAAAAAGAATTCACAGTTTCAGCAAAAACCGAGAATCAGCTAATGTCAACATTGAAAGAAAGCCTAAGTCAAATTCAAATTTAACTAGAGGCCAACAGACTAGTTACTAATCTTGGTATGTCTTCAGTTGTTAGTTATGGCCTTTGTAGGAATTCGTATTCGTGGGTTCAGGGTTTAACTTTAGGTGAGGTTATTGTTCCTCACCTTTGCGCCACCCCAACATCTAGTTGGTAGGGGCTCTTCAGGCCCAGCCCCCCCCCCCCTCCGCAAGTCCCTCCGCGCGCTTAGGTCGTTACGCGCCATTGTAGTTGTGTCCCTGTGTCCCACCTGTGAATATAGATAGATATTTATATGTTTTTAATTAAGTAAAACTTGCAAATATACAACATTCGTCGCTGCCCCATTGTCTGTGCATATAAACAGATTGTCAGGTTTACCTACTCTTGAAAATGCAACATAATAATTGTCCATGGGAAAACAATCCGTATTCAGATCTATACCTCATTATTCTAATGATTGCCCTTGAGCTTTGTTGATGGTGATTGCTAATCGAACATTCCCTGTGTCCCCATCCCCATTTATATATCCCCTCTGTGCCCCCGGCGTCCCCGTTGTAGTTGTGTCCCTGTGTCCCGGTCGTCATTTATATTTCCTGTGTCCCGGTGTCCCAGTCTGTAATTTGTCTTTGAGTGTCCCGGTCGTCATTTATATTCCCTGTGTCCCACTCGTTATTTGTGTCCCGGTCTGTAATTTCTCTTTGAGTGTCCCGGTCGTCATTTATAATCCCTATGTCCATTTATATTCCCTGTGTCCCGGTCATCATTTGTGTCCCGGTGTCCCGGTCTGTAAATTCTCTTTGAGTGTCCCGGTCTGTAGTGGCATATTATAATCACGTCTTATACAAAGCCTTATATATTTATATCTTGCGAATATACAACATTCTTCGCTGTCCCATTGTCTGTGCATATAAATAGATTGTCAGGTTTACCGACCCTTGAACATGCAACATATAATTGTCAATGGCAAAAAAATAATCCGTATTCAGATCTATACCTCATTATTCTAATGATTGCCCTTGAACATTCCCTGTGTCCCGGTCGTAATTTATATATCCCCCCTGTGCCCCCCGGTGTCCCCGTTTTAGTTGTGTCCCTGTGTCTCGGTCGTCATTTATATTCCCTGTGTCCCGGTCGTTATTTGTCTCTCGGTTCCCCAGTCTGTAATTTCTCTTTGAGTGTCCCGGTCGTCATTTATATCCCCTGTGTCCCAGTGTCCCGGTCATCATTTGTGTCCCGTTGTCCCGATCTGTAATTTCGTCAGTCGACAAACATGACGTCAGTCGACAAACAACTTCATGACGGAATAATGCTCAATCCTCATAACGACGTCAGTCGACAAACATGACGTCAGTCGACACACAAACATGACGTCAGTCAACAGACACACACAGACAAACAACTTATTTTTATATAGATAGATTGTTTGAGTTTGTGTTTCTGGTTACATGACTTTGTATATCAAACAGTTCGTGGTAACGAACTGTAGTAAGGAGCGATTCGGCTCAATAGTAACCAAAACTCTAAAAAATTAAATTTTGATATCATTAGCTACATCAAAAGAATCGCATTTTAATGCTGAATTTATATATACATAAGTTTCATCAAGTTTAGTCTTTGGAATCAAAAGTTACGAGCCTGAGAAAATTTGCCTTATTTAGGAAAATAGGGGGAAACACCCCTTAAAAACCGTAGGATCTTAATGTAGGATCGAAAATGACACCATCAGATTCAGCGTATCAGAGAACCCTACTATAGAAGTTTCAAGCTCCTATCTACAAAAATGTGGAATTTTGCATTTTTTTTTTGCCAGAAGACAAATCACGGGTGCGTGTTTATTTGTTTTTTTTTTCCCAGGGGTCAACGTGTCGACCAAGTGGTCCTAGAATGTCGCAAGAGGGCTCATTCTAACGGAAATGAAAAGTTCTAGTGCCCTTTTTAAGTGACCGAAAAAATTGTAGGGCATCTAGGCCCCCTCCAACGCTCATTTTTTTCCCAAAGTCAACGGATCAAAATTTTGAGATAGCCATTTTGTTTAGCATAGTCGAAAACCATAATAACTATGTTTTTGGGGATGACTTACTCCCCAACAGTCCCTGGGGGAGGGGTTGCAAGTTACAAACTTCAACCAATGTTTACATATAATAATGGTTATTGGGAAGTGTACAGACGTTTTCAGGGGGATTTTTTTGGTTTTGGGGGTAGGGTTGAGGGAGGGGGCTATGTGGGAGGATCTTTCCTAGGAGAAATATGCCATGGGGGAAAAATTCAATGAAAAGGGCGCAGGACGAATCTGGTCACGTTAGAAAAAAACGTCAAATTTAGAGCTTAATATACAATGCTGGGTGTTCGGAGCCTCTCTATTATGGAGTATAATTTGAAAATAAGACAACTATACGAGCGATAAAACATATATACCACAACCATAACTCAACTCACGAAAGAACTACTAAGAGATAACACAACTATAAAGCGAAAACAGGTGAAAACTATCGGGAAAATAAACGAACTAAGAGGTGGAAGGGGCCCAGAGAAAAAATATAATCCTTTTTCAATTTTGAGCCTAACTTCCGCAAAGGAGTAATAATGTCAGAAGCCCCGAAATACCGAATTATTTTCTTTTCAAACAGTTCGTGGTAAGGAACTGTAGAAAGGGGCGACCCGGCTCAATAGTAAACGAAACTCTAAAAAACGGAATTTTGATGCTAAAAGATACATCAAAAGAATCGAATTTTTACGTTGATTCTAAATATACAAGTTTCAATTAATTTAGTCTTTGTCATCAAAAGTTACGAGCCTGAGAAAATTTGCCCTATTTTGGAAAAAAAGGGGGAAACATCCCTTAAAAGTCATAGAATCTTAACGAAAATCACACTATCGCATTCGGTATATCAGAGAACTCTATAGCAAAAATTTCAAGCTCCTATCTAAAAAATGTGGAACTTTGTATTTTTTGCCAGAAGACAAATCACGGGTGCGTGTTTATTTGTTTGTTTTTTTTTGTTTTTTTTTTCCCCAGGGGTCATCTTATCGACCAAGTGGTCCTAGAATGTCGCGGGAGGGCTCATTCTAACGGAAATTAAAAGTTCTAGTGCCCTTTTTAAGTGACCAAAAAAAATTGGAGGGCAAATAGGCCCCCTCCCATGCTCATTTTTTTTCAAAAGTCAACAGATTAAAATTTTAAGATAGCCGTTTTGTTCAGCATAGTCGAAAAACATAATAACCATGTCTTTGAGAATGACTTACTCCCCCACAATCCCCGAAGGAGGGGCTGCAAGTTACAAACTTTGACTAGTGTTTACATATAGTAATGGTTATTGGGAAGTGTACAGACGCTTTCATGGGGATTTTTTGGTTTGGGGTGGGGTTGATGGGAGAGGGCTATGTGGGAGGATCTTTCCTTCGAGGAATATGTCATGAGGGAAGAAAAATTAAATAAAAAGGGTGCAGGATTTTCTAGCATTACTATAAAAAAAACAATGAAAAAATAAATATGAAAACGTTTTTTTCAAATGAAAGTAAGGAATAGCATTGAAATTTAATACGAACAGATATTATTACGCATATGAGGGGTTCTAAAAACACGTTAGCAGAAAGAGCGAGGTATTTAGGAGGAGATAAATACCTCGCTCTTTATGCTAAAATATTTTTAGTGATTTCAACTATTTATTCTACGGCCTTTTTTGATTCAGGGGTCATTCTTAAAGAATTGGGACAAAACTTACGATTTAGTGTAAAGAGCGAGGTATTAACGAGGGTACAAACCCCCTCGTACACATAATAAAAATATAAGAATATAAAAGTTTGTTACGTAAGTTAATTCTTAAGTTTCGTATATTTTTTACTAATAAAAACGTTCGTTGAATATTAAATGTTCTAGTAGCCTTTTTAAGTAACCGAAAAATTGGAGGGCAGCTAGGCCTCCTTCCCCACCCCTTATTTCTCAAAATTGTCTGATCAAAACTAAGAGAAAGCCATTTAGCAAAAAAAAAATTAATATACTAATTTCATTTCAATAATTTATGTGCGGAGAGCCAAAATCAAACATGCATTAATTCAAAATCGTTCAGAAATTAAATAAAAAAAACTAGTTTTTTTAATTGAAAGTAAGGAGCGACATTAAAACTTAAAACGAACAGAAATTACTCCGTATATGAAATGGGTTGTCCCCTCCGCAGTCCCACGCTCTTTACGCTTAAGTTTTTAATTGTTTTAAAAAGTAGAATTGTGGCAAAGAGTCAAACTTTAGCGCAAAGAGCGAGGGATTGCAGAGGGGACAACCCATTTCATATACGGAGTAATTTCTGTTCGTATTAAGTTTTAATGTCGCTCCTTACTTTCAGTTAAAAAAACTAGTTTTTTTTATTTAATATGGATAAAGGGATTATTCTCCACCTGCATAACGTAGATGTACTAAGTGTAAGCATAAATGAGTTTTTTTCTGTGTATGTATTGAAGTAGATAATTATTACTATTTTACTTTAGTAAACTTATTATAATGAGAATAGATTCGAACATAGACCTTACTAAGGTCTCTAGAGACAGAGTGGTGATTTGAAATCTGTAGCGTTTGGTATGCATTTTTTCTCTGTTGTTGTTCTGTTTTTGCTTTTTGCTGTTTTAATAAATTTTTCTCTCTCTAGAAAAATTCGTTTTTCTCCATTTTTTTGTGACGCAGTTTTTTAACTTATTTTTTTATCAATTATTTCAAACTTAGTTTTTTACTTTATTCTTTTTGTTATAATTTTTTAACATGTTTTTGCTTGTTTTTTTTTTCATTTTTTCTTAACTTATTAGTTTACTTAGTTTTTCTACCTATTGTTTTTTAACTTAGTTTTTTTTTTTTTTTTTAGCTTAGTTTTCTTTTGACTTTGCTTTTAACTTGTTGTTTTACTTACCATTTTTAACTTAGGTTTTTTAAACTTGGTTTTTTCTTACTTGTTTATTGCTTGCTCGGTATATTTTGACTTATTTTTCTTATAATTATTTTTGAGATTAGTTTTTTCATGACAGTCTTTTTGCTTAGTTCCTTAGCTTAGGTTCCTTTTGATCTAAGTCATTTAATTTGTTTTTCTCTATATTTGATTTTCAAATATAGAATATAGAAAAATCAAATATTTGATTTTACGTGATATTTGTTTAGACAAAAATATGAAATTCCATATTTTTGTTAGACATTTTTGTTTCACATTTATCCATAGGAGCTTGAAAATTCTACCTTAGGATTCTCTGTCTCACTGAATCTTATGGTTTGATTTTTGTCAAGATGTTTTGACTACAAAGGGGAGTTACCTTCTATTTCAAAAATCAGGCAAAATGTCTTAGGCTCATAACTTTTGAAAGATAACACCGAAGTTTGTGAATCTAACATATTTGAAATCGGCATAATAAAGTCATTCCTTTGGTGTGTTTTTTTTTATGTTTTTTAGAGTTACGGTTTCTATTGAGTCGAGTCGCTCCTTGCTAACAGTTTATATCACGAACTGTTTGACTAGTAAAAATACTTTACTATCCAAAACCATATTTTCAACATAAAATACCCCTTTTTGAGACAAAGCTAATAATCTTGGATTTCATCGGAGAATATGGATATTCTCTGATGGAAACTTGAGTGGGTTGGCTATAATAAATGAGTACATAAGTATGTCCCAGAAATGTATTTTGAAGTACCTAACCCCACTCCTTCTCCCTCTGCAGGATAGGGACAATTAAAGACTTCAGCTTAGCGCAAGACAAGTCAGAAAAAAAGGTAACAGATTATATGGGAAATATATAACTTGGACCATATATTTCCACATAAGGCGAGATGGGGTATTTAGAATATTTGTGATCAGAAAACAATGTTTATTTCATAGTTCGGAGAATAATTGTATTTAGCACATTTTGAATGCAGACCCGCTGTACTTTAGCTTCCCCCATGTACAAATCTATAGCCCGAATATGTTTCTAAAGCTATTTTTTCCGAATTTCTGGGGATAACTTTACCATTTTCCTATAGGGTCGTCTGTATAGAGTGTATTAAAGTGAACTAAACTTTAAACTTAAAGTGTTGTTTTGTTTTTATTTTTCGTTCACTGCTTCGTTGAAATCAAACCGTTTTCCCTTACTTAATTTTTGGTGAATAGAAAAGTAGTGTGGTCCAAAATTACTTGAACTCTGCTCCTTCGCCCTCTAGAGGTTACTGACCTTTGATAACTTTTAAAATCTCTGTGTTTTAAAATGAAACCTTACAAATAGATGTTTACCTTCAAAGGAAATGGCCACAACTTTGCTCAATCCCAATTTATAAGGTTTCAAATAAATACAAATACATTTCCTAAATTTATAAAGAAAAACATTGATACGACTTAGAATTCAACTCAAATAACTGGAACTGTATTTTCTAATCTAAACCCAGATACAAAGAAACTGAAAATTAAGGTATAATGGTGTGTTGGAAATTCGGTGAATTTCTGAGACAAAGAAATCAGAAGAGGGTTAACATATCGTGATGATTTTTCTTAAATAATTAGTTTTAGTGTCTTTTCAGTCTATGTTTTGCTGCTGTGTTTTTTCGTTTGTTTTGCGTATGCCACCATGGCCTTGATGTTAGCTTTCCAGAGTATGTGATTCATTACTGTTTCATTTTCTTAACCTAATGCCTTTAGAGAACACCACATAAGGGCCGGGGTCTAAAACTTATAGAATCGGAAAGTCTAGGTACCCTCTCCCAAAAAATACAAATTTATCATCCTATCTTTTTAAGACTATTTTTACACTAAATTAATTCGAATCTCGGTATTTTTCTAGCAGTTATGAACAAAAGGTTGTTATGAATGAAGTTCTTTGAGAAGCACTCAACTAGGCCTACTTTAAAGTTTACATATGAGCACGTCTACTGTCAAATAGTGCAATATCACGCTTTGTCCAATTTCTTTATTACTAGGCTACTGCTACTAACAAGAGGGATCATTTTATCGGATATCAAAAGTTATAATGCCCTATTTGAGTGACAAATGATGATCTTTACCCATTGATAACATATAGTATTGGTTATTGGGAAAGTGCAAAGATATTCTCGGGGATTCAATTTTTATTCTGCACCCAGTAAGACTCAATTCTACTCCTTAACTCAAAAAATTGTATTTCTAAGTTATATTATTTAGTTTTATTTGCATATACAAACTCGTTATATTTTAACCCTCTGTTTTTCAGATTTAAACAACTGAAACCTTAGAAATGTCTTTTTTAGCCAAAAAACACTTATTTTCTTTCTCCTCCAGAATTTTATTTTCTTGGACATAAATCTCTTCAAATCCCATTTTTCTCACTTCACTGACATACCTGTGAGGTTCGATTAAACTCCTTTTTAATCGGTAATTTATGATTTTTTAGTACTTGTATATTATACGGCAAACACTAAAGTTTGACACTTTCTCGCAACTCTACTTTAAAAAAAAAAGAAAAAAAACTTTAGCGCAAAGAGCGAAGCGTTGAGGAGGGGACAACCCTTTTAATTTAAGGAATATTTCTGTTCGTCTCAAGTTTTGATGTTGCTTCTTACTTGCAGTTAAAAAACTTTTACTTGCAGTTAAAAGTTTTTTATTTGATTTGCGAAACTATTTTAATTAATGCATGTTTTGGTTTTGGCTCACCGTGCATGAATAATTGAAACGATTTTTTTTTTTTTTTGGCTAAATGGCTTTCTCATAGCTTATATTAGACGATTTTTATAAAATAAAAGAGTGGCCGAGGAGGCCTAGTTGTCCTCCAATTTTTGGTTGCTTAAAGAGGCAGCTAGAACCTTGTATTTTTTAGCGAACGTTTTTATTTGTAATAAATATACATAACTTACCAATTAGCTTGCGTAACGAACTTCTTTGTTTGTATATTTTTATGACGTACATGAGGGGGTTCTTCCCTCATCAATACCTCGCTCTTTAGATTAAATCTTGAATTTTCTCCCAGTTCTTTAAAAATTACCCTTGAATCTCAAAGGCTGAAGTACTTAGAGGGTGGAAACATCACTACAAATGCGTTATATTTCCCAAGGCATTCCCTAATCAAACAATTCGTGGTAATGAACTGTCGTAAGGAGCGACCCGGCTCAATAGTAAACAAAACTCTAAAAAACCGAAATTTTGATACTAAAAGATACATCAAGAATTGGATTTTTATGCTGATTTAAAATATCATCAAATTTAAATTTCATCAATGATTTAAACTTGCATCCGTGATCTATCTTCTGGCAAAAAAATCCAAATTCTACATTTTTATAGATAGAAGCTTGAAACTTCTACAGCAGGGTTCTCTGATGGGCTGAACATGATGGTGTGATTTTTGTTAAGATTCTATGACTTTTAGGGGGTGTTTCCTCCTATTTTCTAAAAATAGGCAAATTTTCTCAGCCTCGTAACTTTTGATGGGTAAGATTAAACTTGATGAAACTTATATATTTAAAATCAGCGTAAAAATTCAATTCTTTTGATGTAACTCTTGGTTTCAAAATTCCGTTTTGAGGGTTTCGGTTACTATTGAACCAGGTCATTCCTTGCTACAGTTCGTTACCGCGAAGTGTTTGATAAGTTTAATAACTTAAGGGGCTGTCCCTTAATCAATGCTCCACTCTTTAAGCTAAAGTTTGGCTCTTTCTCAAAACTCTACTTTTTAAAACAATAAAAAAAATTAGCATAAAGAGCGGGGCATTAAGGAGGGGACAGCCCCTTTCAAATACAGAATCATTCGGTATATGACAGGGGCTATCCCCTCCTTAATGCTCCGCTCTTTATGCTAAACTTTGGTTCTTTCTCAAAACTCTACATTTAAAAACAATAAAAAACATTAGCGTGGAGGAGGGGATATCCCTTTTCTAATACGGAATAATTTCTGTTCGTTTTAAATTTTATTGTCGTTTCTTACTTTCTGTTGAAAAAACTTCTTTTTTTTATCTATTAATGATTATATATTAATGATTATCTATTAATGATTTTATATTACAAAAGTTATATAGCACTAAAACTGATAGTTTAAATTATAACATCCAGAAATTTCTAAATGTGGAACTGAGTATTTTTTGTAAGAAGACCGATCACGGGTGCGTGTTTATTTGTTGTTTTTTTTTTTTTTTAGGTTTTTTTTCCAGGGGTGATCGTATCGACCAAGCGGTCCTAGAACGTCGCAGGAGGGCTCATTCTAACGGAAATTAAAATTTCTAGTGTCCTTTTTAAGTGACCAAAGAAATTGTAGGGCACATAGGCCCCCTCTCACGCTCATATTTTTCCTAAAGTCAACGGATCAAAATTTTGAGATATCCATTTTGTTCAGCATAGTCGAAATAACATAATAACTATGTCCTTGGGGCTGACCTACTCCCCCACAGTCACCGGGGGAGAGGCTGCAAGTTACAAACTTTGACCATCGTTTACATACAGTAATGGTTATTTGGAAGTGTACAGATATTTTCAGGGGGATTTTTTGGTTTGGGAGGGGAGTTTGAGGGGAGGGGGCTACGTAGGATGATCTTCCCTTGGAGAAATTTGTCGTGGGAGAAGAGAAATTCCATGAAGGGGGCGCAGAATTTTCTAGAACAATTTAAAAAAAACAATGAAAAAATAAATATGAAAAGTTTTTTTCCACTGAAAGTAAGGACCAGGATTAGAACTTGGAAACGAACAGAGATTATTAAGCACATGGGGGGCTCATCTATTCCTAAATACATCGCTCTTTACGTTTAAGTATTTTTTGTAATTGAAACTATTTATTCTACAGCCTTTGTGATTCAGAGGTCACTCTTAAAGAATTGGGACGAAATTAGAGATTTAGTGTAAAGAGCGAGGTATTAACGAGGGGGCAAACCCTCTCATATACATTATAAAAATATACGAATATAGAAGTTCGTTACGTTAGTTAATTTATAAGTCAGATATATTTTTTACTAATAAAACCTTCGTTAAAAATTCTAGTTGCCTTTTTTAAGTAACAAAAAGTTTTAATGTATCTCCATAGTTTCAGTTAAAAAATTTTTTTTATATAATTTCTAATCATCTGTAATCTAGGGAGGATAAGACACCTTAACCCTTATTTAGGAGCTGAACAGAAAAGCCGTACAAGAATTAAAAGAAAAAATAAGTTTAGAGAGGAAAAAAATAATCAAAAGTGTCATTTCTTTTTGTTTTGACAAAACTATTAACTACTGCAAAAGTAAAAAAAGGTTCACTTCCTGTGGTAGGAGAGAAAACAGTTCCTCTCGGGAACAAGGCAAAGTGCAATTCCAAGGCACTCGCTACACAGGATTTTTGTCTTCTTCTGACAAATTTGGCAGCGTTCTTGATCTTTTCCGAATTCAGGAAAATGGTTGTACCCGTCATGTCGCACGTCTGTAGGGGTGAGGGTAGGCTGTGTAGGTATTGTTTGTGGAGGATTACCTTCAGATTCCAGAGATAATGGTCTACCAGGGCGCCTTCGGGGTGTGTCGGGGTATCCGAGAGAGCATGCAATTGAGGTTTTGAACTTCAGTAGAGGCATTGGTTGGTCATTGGACTGCCAGCAGTGACGACGATAAATTAGCCAGGCATTGACAACTGCACTGTCAAGAACGTAGTAGAATATGCGCATATACCACTTTCTTGTCTTCAGATTTGAGCAATAGAGCTCAATAGGCATATCAGCCAAGTCCACCCCGCCCATGTACTTGTTGTACTCTTTGATCACTGCGGGCCTTTTGATTTCCACATATTTCTTTCGGAGGAGTCCCAACGTCTACATGGTATTCATGGGCTCAAATGCAACGTAGTTCGACACGAGCGTGACCGCTTTGTTATCGTACCAGCAAGCCAAGCAAACTTCTGTCGAGTTTTTCACTAATGGTATTATTTCATCAAAATTGTTTGACTATTTGGGGGTGTTACCCTGTTTTTGAAGAATCAGGTCAATTTTCTCTGGTTTGTAATTTTTGATGGGTAGCATTAAACTTAGTGAATTTTATGTATTTTAAAGCAGCATAATAAACCAATTATTATGGTGTATTTATTTATATCCAAATACGTTTATTTTCCGTCACTATTGAGCCACGTCAATTCTTAGGCTCAGTTCATTACCACGAACCTTTAATCAATTTTTCAAAACTTATATATAAATATAACTTTTTGTAATCTGTAATAAATTTGTAAAAATATATAAAGAATGTAACAAATTTTTTGTAATAAATAAAAAACTTACCCCGCTGAAATCACAAAGATTAATTTAGTATGATAAAATGACAAATGAATGCATAATATCGATACAATGCCGAACACGCGTAAAGAGGAGCAGTTTTTATTCAAGAGGCTTGGCAACAGCTGATTTTTGTTATCCACCTGCGTGATAATCTTGATTAAGATCAGTTATATCCATCAAAAGCTACGAGCCTGAGAAAATTAGCCTATTTTTAGAAAAAAGGAGGAAACACCCCCTAAAAGTGATAGAATCTTAACAAAAATCACACGATCATATTCAATCCATCAGAGAACTCAACGCCGAAAAATCTTGGTTTTTCTTATCAAAAAGTTTGACGATAGTGTGGTCGGACATAAGAGGTAAGGGGATGGGTCAAAAATTACTTTTTGTCTATACTGGTTTGCAACAAAATACCATTATTATGGAGCCCTTTTTTGCGACAAAATTTGATATGACAGTCAAATATTATTTATTTATAGGTCTTTTTCTTCTTTTATTTACTCCATCTGTATTTATTTATAGCTCTTTTTCTTTTTCTCCTTTTACTCCATCTTATGGGCGTTTCACCCTCTTTTATTTTCTAGGTGGGTTATAAATAAATTGAATTGAACTGAAAATATATCCAACTTGTCGATACTCCTGAGTATCGGAGTGGACTGGACGCTCCAATTCTTGGAAACGAGTGAAGTATCGTGCACGATACTTCAAAGATATAGAATTGGTGATCTAACAGACTATTCTAGGACATAAGAGAAAAAAATAAACAGAGGTACAGAGGAAAAGAGAAAGAGACGGGGTTGGCAGGAGGAGAGATTTAGTTGTGTTGTCAGCTAACTTACGTTTTTTTAATTCATTTAATGTAAGCTAATCATCCAACCTTTGTCTTGTATACCCAACTCGTATTAAGTGTTATCAGAGTAAGCTCTGGCTATGTTTAAAAAAATTATAGTAGCTAAAATCCTATCTCGATAACATTAAATTCATTGTGACTTTTCTCCTCCACTATCTTATATGTTCTGTAAAGAAAATCAGATACGTTTAGCACCAATTTAAAATATTTATCTGATAAGGGCTGTTGTTGATGGAGTAAATAACCCCTCGACTTACCCTGGTCTACAAAAGAGGGGGAAGGTTTTTTTCGTCCTTTCGCGGTGATGCATTCCAAACTGTAAAGCACTGGAGAAAACCTTAAACTATACTCAAAGGGATGTTTCCTCCAACCAGGCGGTAACCAACCAGCCACCGTCAGATAAAACCGTTATTTTAAAGTTAGACTATTATAATTTGACTGACATTTTCATTTCACTCAACAAGCATATACCATTATACCATTGGACATATTATCCAATATAATTTATATGTCTATTTATATCTAGAACACTCCTTCTCCTTCTAGAGGGCCCTGACCTTTGATGGCCTTTAAAAATATGTGTGTTATAAAAGTGAAACCTTGCAAAATAGATCGTCTGCTTAATTGAAGTACAAAAAAATTATTTTCAGCTTCATAACTTTGCTCAATTCCATTTTATAAGGTTTTAAAGACATGCAAATACATTTCCTAAATTTTGAAAAAAAGCATTGATATGGCTAAAATTCTACTCAAATAACAGGAATTACATTCTCAGAACTAAAGGCAGAGAAAAAGCAACTAGTAACTAAAATTTAAGTTAAAATGTTGTTTTGTCAAAACCCTTTCCGATTTAACAAGAAGTCAATTAACTAGAATTTTACCAATACTTACCCCAAATCACAAAGATTAATCCAAAGATTTGTCCTAAATATTAATCCAAATTCAATAATTTGAGTCACTAATCGAGTCAAGACAGTTTACCACTAATGCAAAAAAAAACAACAATATGACGCAGACGCGTCAAGATGGCCGGGTTTTTTTTCCCCCGAGATGGGATGGAAACTCTATTCGACTATTCGGTTGATCGTTGCTTATTGTCCGATCTACCGTTGCACATATTCAAGTTAAATTTGTATATCAAAGTTTCAAAAATGAAAATCACTCGTAAAAAGTTCTTGCTTTCTCATTACCGATTGAATTGTAGGTTTGGAGATGTTAGGGGTAATTGTCCTGGGTAAATTTACACCTGGATTGAATTGCCCAGAGGATGTTTCTTTGGGGAGGGGGATTTTTCCGTGGAGGTGGAGCCAGGTATCCTGGCGTTATTTATAAAACGATCAGAAATTAAATCTAAAAACAAGCTTTTTCAATTGAAAGTAAGGATCATCATAAAAAGCTGATTCTTTGAACGTGATTGAATTGAAAAGTTCATCCCCTGGAGACTTCCCTCCCAAATGAAAATTTTCCAGTGTAAAAACCCCCAGCAAAAAATTCGTCCCAAACCCGAAAATGTATATATACTTCACAATAATAAATAAAATCTGTAAAAAATGGGCAAGTTATAATGCTTAAAGACCTTTCCCCCGGGGTTGTGGGAGTTTCTTCTTATAATCATAGGCATAGTTATCGGGCCTTTCCACTATGATGAGCAAAATGGCCTCAAAATTTTTGTCAGACGACTTTTGGAAAAAGGGGTAGGGGAGGGGGCCAGTTTGCCCTCCATCAATTTGTTCACTTAATTTCCGTTCAAATGAGCCCTCTCACGATATTACTAGTGCCCTTTCCACGTGACAAAGTAATTGGAGGGTACTTAGGCCCCCTCCCACGCACATTCCCCCCCCCAAAGTTACTGGATCAAAATTTTGAGATAGCCAATGTGTACAGCTTAGTCGAAAACCTAATAACTATATTTTTGGGGAAGACTTAATCCCCCCCAGTCCCAGACGGAGGGGCTGCAAATTACAAACTTTGACCATTGTTTACATATAGTAATTGTTAATTATGAAGTGTACAGACGTTTTCAGGGGGACTTTTTTGGGTTGAGGCGGGGTGGGTCGTGGGGTGGCGGTTACGTGGGATGATCTTTCCATGGTGGAATTTTTCATGAGGGAAGAGAATTTTCATGAAGGGGGCGCAGGATTTTCTAGCATTATTAAAAAAAAAATTAATGAGAAAATAAATTAATTTTTTTCAACTATTAGCAATGAGCAGCATTAAAACTTAAAAAAAACATAAAATCTTACACATATAAGGGGGATCGTCTCCTCCACAATACCTTGCTCATTATGCTAAAGTATTTTTTAGTAATTTCAACTATTTATTGTAAGGCCTTTGTGAGTCAGGGGTCATTCTTAAAAATTTGGGACAAAATTCAAGCTTTTGTATAAAGGACGAGGTATTGACGAGGGGCAAACCCCCTCACATACGTAATAAAATACACAAATATACAAGTTCGTTACGTAAGTCATTTCGTAAAGTACGTATGTTTATTACTAACAAAAATGTTCATAAAAAAAAATAAAAAAATCTAGTTGCATTTTTAAGCAAACAAAAATTGGAGGGCAGCTAGACCTCCTCGTTCAAACCCCCTTTTTTTTTATCAAAATTGTCCGATCAAAACTATGAGAATAGCATTTAGCCCAAAAAATAATATGTAAATTTCGTTTTGATTATTCATGTGCATTAATTAAAAAACGTTCTGAAATTAAATTAAAAAAACAAGTTTTTTTAACTACAAGTAAGGAGCGACATTAAAACTTAAAACGACCAGAAATTATACCGTATATAAAAGGGGCTGACCCCTCCTCAACAACTCGGTCTTTACGCTACAGTTTTCTATTGTTTTAAAAAGTAAACTGTTAGAAAGAGTCAAGCTTTAGCGTAAAGAGCCAGGCCTTGAGGAGGGGTCAACCCCTTTTATATACGGAATAATTTCTGGTCGTTTTAAGTTTTAATGTCACTCCTTACTTGCAATTAAAAAAAAAACTTGTTTTTTTATGTAATGTAAACACAGGTCAAAGTTTGTAACTTTTGTTACAAAGTTTGTAACCCTGAATCACAAAGGTTGTAGAATAAATGTTTCAATTACTAAAAATACTTTAGCGTAAAGAGCGAGGTATTTAGGAAGAGATGAGCCCCCCATGTACTTAATAATCTCTGTTCGTTTTCAAGTTTTAATCCTGGTCCTTACATTCAGTGGAAAAAAACTTTTCATATTTATTTTTTCATTGTATTTTTTTTAATAGTGCTAGAAAATTCTGCGCCCCCTTCATGGAATTTCTCTTCTCCCATGAAAAATTTCTCCTATTGAAGATTATCCTACGTAGCATCCTCCCCTCAAACCCCCCTTCCAACCAAAAAATCCCCCTGAAAATGTCTGTACACTTCCAAATAACCATTACTGTATGTAAACACTGGTCAAAGTTTGTAACTTGCAGCCCCTCCCCAGGGGTCTGTGGGGGAGTAAGTCAGCCCCCAAAGACATAGTTATTATGTTCTTTCGACTATGCTGAACAAAATGGCTATCTGAAAATTTTGATCCATTGACTTTAGGAAAAATATGAGCGTGGGAGGGGGCCTAGGTGCCCTACAGTTTCTTTGGTCACTTTGGAAATTTTAATTTCCGTTAGAATGAGCCCTCTTGCGACGTTCTAGGACCATTTGATCGATATAATCACCCCTGGAAAAAAACGACAAACAAACAAATAAACAAGCACCCGTGATCGGTCTTCTTGCAAAAAAAATACTCAGTTCGACATATAGAAATTTCTGGATGTTATAATTTAAACTATTAGTTTTAGTGCTATATAACTTTTGTAATATAAAAAGTTGGCATTAATCATTAATAGTCTAAAAAAAGAAGTTTTTTCAACAGAAAGTAAGAAAAGACATTAAAACTTAAAACGAACAGAAATTATTCCGTATTAGAAAAGGGCTGTCCCCTCCTCAACACTAAAGTTTTTTATTGTTTTAAAAAGTAGAGTTTTGAAAAAGAACCAAAATTTAGCATAAAGAGCGGAACATTAAGGAGGGAACAGCCCCTGTCATATACGGAATGATTCTGTATTTGAAAGGGGCTGTCCTCTCCTTAATGCCCCGCTCTTTACGCTAAAGTTTTTTATTGTTTTAAAAAGTATAGTTTTGAGAAAGAGCCAAACTTTAGCGTAAAGAGTGGAGCATTGAGGAAGGGACAGCTCCTTTAATTATCAAACTTATCAAACAGTTTGTGGTAACGAACTGTAGCAAGGAATGACCCGGTTCAATAGTAACCGAAACCCTAAAAAACGCAATTTTGACACCAAGAGTTACATCAAAAGAATTGAATTCTTACGCTGATTTTAAATATATAAGTTTCATCAAGTTTAATCTTACCCATCAAAAGCTACGAGCCTAAGAAAATTAGCCTATTTTTAGAAAAAAGGAGGAAACACCCCCTAAAAGTGATAGAATCTTAACAAAAATCACACGATCATATTCAATCCATCAGAGAACCCTGCTGTAGAAGTTTCAAGCTCCAATCTATAAAAATGTAAAACTCGGAATTTTTTGCCAGAAGACAGATCACGGATGCAAGTTCTAGTGCCCTTTTTAAGTGGCCAGAAACATTTTGAGGGCACTTAGGCCCTCTCCCATGCTCATTTTCCCCCAAAGTCATCGGATCGAAACTCTGAGATAGCCGTTTTATTCAACAGAGTCGAAAAACCAAATAACTATTTTAACTTCAAGTTAAAATAGTTTAACGTGCTATTTTTAATACCAAGTGCTTTTTAACTGCAAGTAAGGAGCGACATTAAAACTTAAAACGAACAAGAAGTATTCCGTATATAAAAGAAGTTGACCCCTCCTCAACGCCTGGCTCTTTACGCTAAAGCTGGATTCTTTCACTTTACTTTTTAAAACAATAAAAAACTGTAGCGTAAAGACCGAGGCGTTGAGGAGGGGTTAGCCCCTTTTACATACGGAATAATTTCTGTTCGTTTTAAGTTTTAATGTTGCTCCTTACTTGCAGTTAAAAAAACTTGTTTTTTTAAATTTGATTTCAGAACGTTTTTTAAAACGAACCTCCTCCCCTATCCTTTTTATCGCAAGATTTGTTTTAGCTATTTATGTATGGAGAGCCAAAATAAAACCCTGCGTTAATTCAAAAACGTTCAGAAATTCTATAAAAAGAAAGTTTTTTCAACTGAAAGTATGGAGCGACATTAAAACTTAAAACGAACGGAAAATTACTCCGTATATGAAGAAGGCTGTTCACTCCTCGACGCCCCACTCTTTACGATACAGTTTGTTTATTGTTTTAAAAAGTAGAGCTGTTAGAAAGAGTCGAACTTTAGCGTAAAAAGCGGGGTGTTGAAGAGGGGACACCATTTTTCATATAAGGAGTAATTTCTGCTCTTTTTAACTTTTAATGTCGCTCCTTATATTCAGTTGAAAAAGTTTTTTTTTTTTTTATTTAATGACAAAAAATTTTTTTTACAAATAAAGTTTGTAAGACAATTTCAACGAGTTTTTAACTCTTTTTTAACTTTACGTACGTTTTTTCTTATTTCGCTCCTAGTAGCTAAACAAAGAACCACTCGATATTATTTTATGTAAGAGACTTTGGACCGAATTATTGAAAAGAGCATTGAAAAAAATCTTGGTTTTTCTTATCAAAAAGTTTGACGATAGTGTGGTCGGGCATAAGAGGTAAGGGGATGGGTCAAAAATTACTTTTTGTCTATACTGGTTTGCAACAAAATACCATTATTATGGAGCCCTTTTTTGCGACAAAATTTGATATGACAGTCAAATATGAAATTCATTTGTTTAAGCAAGATAATCACAGGTCAGGATTTGACCAGTTTTGATGTTATTTTTAACCACTTTTTAACCCTGTCTGGGTAGTCATGTTAACCCCTGGCAATAAAAAAAAATATGTGAAAATGAAAAAACAAAGTTATAATCCTTATGTAACACGATTCATAATAATTCAAAGCTTAAAATAATTAGCAAAAAATCCATACAATATAAGCTTAGAAAAATACAACTATCTTCATTAAATATTAAAATTAAGCTTAAAATATAAATTGGATTCCAACTTCTTTTTTCGAAAAAAATATGTTCGAATAGCTTTCAAATCTGTTCCTAGTACTCATTTGAAAAGCTCTTTTATTTAATTTTTGATTGCTTTCCAAATATAACCCAGGCCTAACCAAGATATAATTTGAGGTATCGTAATTTTAGTAAAACCTTGTTAGACTTTTGATCTTCTATGTAGCAAAAGCCACCACAACCTATACAAGAGGATTTTCTTATCAATAAATATATCATATATATTTCTTTAAACACATTAAAGTACTTCATACAAAAAGAAAAAAGAAATAACACCATCTAAAATGCTGAAAAACTAACTTACTAGCAGTATTTGAAGAAGTTTCCTGCCGGAGTTGATGATAACTAAGATATATTAATTGATACTTTTAGACCAATTATCTTCTCAGAATATTAAATTGATTGCAATTTCGTCCTCTTTGGGATAAAGTCGTAGTTTGGTGCCCAAAAATGGCAGAGAACAAGATTTTCTCCTGACCTAATCTGTCTTTTCTTTAAAAAAAACATTTCTTTTATAATTTTGTATTTATTTACATAGTCTACAGTTCTACAGTTCTACAACATTGCCAAAATGTTGACCAACTCGTTAAAATTGATCAAAAATGCAGAGTAAACAAATTTCAACGTGTTTTCAAAAAAATTGTAGCCCCTCTTTAAAGAAAAAAAAATAGTGTCGCGATACTTTACAACTACTTGCTACTCAAGGCTTGTAGTTGTGATTGACGTGATTCAAGAACAATTAGATCAGGCACGGAAAGACACCCAGGAGGTGCAATGTTTTGCTATGAGATAGGGGTGTAATAGCCCATACCAGAGCCCAGTTAGCAGCCCCCCAGGTAAAATTTAGCTTGTTACAAATATCGTGAAAACCAAGATGGGTCTCCACAGATCAATTATCTACATAAAAGGATACTTGTTTTTAAAGCATATCCTTTGCCTTTATGGTAGTGAAATATCAATTATTTTTCCCTTTTTCATTTTTAATTGACTGGATAAAATCGCCTCCAACTTTGCCCTCTCCCTCCCCTCTTTATAGCAATAAACAAGGGATAGCTAAAAGTTTTATGGGTTAAGATCAGTAATTATTAGAACGCTTAATATTTCAGACATTTCAAACCCATAGCATAGTGTGCAAGAAATAAATAATGTAATTTAAATTTATCTAAATATAGCTAAAACATTGTGATAAAAAAAGGGGGCAACCATGATATTTCTTGCTCTTTACGTTAATGTTTTTTACCGTATAAAAAAACCTTTTCATTCTAATTAAACAGCCTTTGTGTTTCATGAGTCGTTCTTAAAGAATTGGGATAGAAAATCAAACTTTAACATAAAGAGCGATATATTGAGGAAAGGATAGCCTCTCTCGTAAGAAAGTTTTTTTAGTTATAAGTTTTAATGTTGTTCCTTACTTTCAGCTGAAGAATTTTTTTTACCTAATATCCTATTTTTTTTTCGAGTAACGCAGGGGAATGCAACTGCATGGAAAACTCTCTTCTCGAGTGATAAGAGGCAAGTAAAAGAATTGCTGTTGCTATTATCGACTCTGAAAATAAGGCATCTTTCTTGTCGTTGATGGCTTGCAAATAGAGATAGGGTTAAACAAGTTCTTATCTATACCGGGCTGAAGCTGAAGCGTGGTGCTTCCCAGGTTGGGGAAGTTACTACGAGAAACAGAGACACCACAATTTGTTGTTTTGAGAAGGAAACGGAAACGGATACGTGTTTATTGTTTTTTTTTCCCAGGAGTCATCGTATCGACCAAGTGGTCCTAGAACGTTGTAAGAGGGCTCATTCTGACAGAAATGAAAAGCACTAGTGTCCATTTATGTGACCAAAAAAATTGGAGGGTCTAGGCCCCTCCTATACTCATTTGTTTCCCAAAATCAATGGATCAATATTTTGAGATAGCCATTTTGTTCAGCATAGTCGAAAACCGTAAAAACTATATCTTTTGGGATGACTTACTTCTCCACATTCCTTGGGGAGGGACTGGAAGTTACAAGCTTTGACCAGCGTTTACACACACTAATGGTTATTGGGAAGTGTACAAACGTTTTCAGGGGGATTCTTTTGGTTTGGGGAGGGTTTGATGTGAGGGGGCTATGTGGAAGAATCTTTCCTTGGATGAATATGTCAAAGGCGAAGAGAAATTTAATGAAGGGGGTGTAGAATTTTCTAGCATTATTATAAAAAAGAAACAATGAAAAAATAAACATGAAAAAGTTTTTTCAACTGAAAGTAAGGAGCAGCATTAAAACTTAAAACGAACAGAGATTATTATGCTTATGATAGGTTCTAATCCTAAATACCTCGTTCTTTATGCTAAAGTATTTTTAGTAATTTGAACTATTTATTCTACGGCCTTTCTGATTCAGTGGTCATTCTTAAAGAATTAGGACAACATTTCAGCTTTAGTGTAAAGAGCAAGGTATTAACGAGGGGACTAGCCCCCTCATATGCATAATACAAATATAAAAATATAGAACTTCGTTACGTAAATTAATTCTTAAGTTACGTATATTAATTACTAATAAAAACTTTCGTTAAAAATTAAAAGTTCTAGTTTGCCTTTTTAAGTAACCGAATATTTAGAGGGTAACTAGGCCTCCTCCCCAACCCCCTTTTCTTAAAAATTGTCAGATCAAAACTAACAGAAAGCCATTTAACCAAAAAAAGGATTAATATGAAAATTTCATTTTAACAATTTATATGCGGAGAACCAAAATTAAACATGTATTAATTCAAAAGCGTTCAGAAATTAAATAAAAAAAAAACAAACAGTTTCACTACGTGTACGAAACGGGCTGTTCCATTTTCAACGCTCCGCTCTTTACGCTAAAGTTTTTTACTGTTTAATAAAGTAGAATTGATAAAGAGCGGTGAGAAGGGAACAGCCCCTTTCATACACGTAGTAATTTCTGTTCGTTTTAAGTTTTAATGTCACTCCTTACTTTCAATTAAAAAACTAGTTTCTTTTTATTTAATTTCTGAACGTTATAATTCCCTTTTTGAGTGACAAGTGATAATCTTTACCCATTGCTAACATATAATATTGGTTACGCTATAGTTTGACTCTTTCTCTCAATTCTACTTTATTAAACAGTTACAAATCTTAGTGAGAGGGGGTGGGGCGCCCACTAAGTTACTTCCATAAACTTACGAACAAGCAATTTAAAGGGAACCTCTACAATTATGCGTTGTAGTTAGTTGGTATGGTAATAAAATTAATCTAAAATCTGGTCTGGGTTAAAGTTCTAATAAATCTGTTGAAATTAATATGATGTGGAAATATTGATACAAAAACGATATTTAATATTTTCTGCATACTTTTTTGCCTTTGTACTTCTGACCACTATAGCTTTTCGTTAGTATTTCCTCTTCTATGCATCCTAAAATGTTCGAATAAAAACCAAAATCGCCAGAAAATATGAACTCTAACAAAGATGCATGTAGGCATATGCTTCAAACTGAGTATATGAGTTGTATTTGATAGGTTTTCTGGGTTTCAATTCAATTCAAACGTTTAAATCTCGACATGTCTGTTGAGCACAAAAATACAAATTGGAAATCCTTTTAACATTAAGTAAAAAACTTGTCCTGTAAAGATTTTGATTTCCTAACAAATAATCGTGGAAACATGATTGGATAGCATGTATCAAAATAAGTATAAATATCCTAAGCTGTATATATAGCAGTTTATTCATTTTTATGGACAAATATATGCAACCCCTATGCAAAACATAGCTATATATTGTGACTGGTTGTTATTGAGAAGGCGAGAAATTCTGAAATAATATTCTCGTTGCATGCCGTTTCTTTGGTCAACTCAAGAGGTGTGAATTTCCACCTTTTTCCATCATTTCGTTTGTAAATGTTAGTATAAATGTAAGTGTAAATTTTTCACAGTTCATATAATTACCAATAAAGTGAACATACCCTTCGATGCCATTTTTTATGTTCTTTAGGAATATAATAATCGCTTCTACTGCAAATTCCAATTAAAGCACTTTTTAACCTAGCCTAGACTAACCTTATTATAAATAATTTTTGCACTGAGCAAAACTTAAAATTATTTTGCCGAAAACGACCGATAACTCGTTCTTTAATTGAAACTACGTCATCTTTAAGAGCTCAAAAATTTGTGGCAAAAGTGATTATATTATTGATTATATTAAAGTGAAAAAATGATATATTATAGTGATTATATTAAAGTGATTAAAGTAGATTATATATAACATGAAAAAGACATCGAGTGGTATTTTCGCTTTATTGGCAAGTTAATTATATGAACTACAAAAAAAGTTAATATACATTTAGAATCCTTTTAATTTTCGTTAGAATGAACCCTCCTGCGACGTTCTAGGAACAATTGGTCGATGCGATCACCCCTGGGAAAAAAAAAAAAAAAAACAAACAAATAACTTGCACCCGTGATCGGTCTTCCGGCAAAAAATACTAAGTTTCACATTTTTGTAGATAAGAGCTTGAAATCTCTACAATAGGATTCTCTGATAGACTACGCTGAATGCAATGGTGTGATTTTTGTTAAGATCCTATAATTTTAAGGGGGTGTTTACCCCTATTTTCCAAAAAAAGAAACATAATTCCAATAAACTGTGGTGTTCTAGTAAGTGGATCCCTGGTGTCAGTAATACTCGTCCCATAGTACGCGACATTTGAGAATAGAAAATTGGGTGGAACGGGAGGGGTTGAGAGCACAAATGTAACTTTTATCAATATTAGAATCACCAATGAAAAGTTCATTTACAATTTCACTTAATTTAGAGGAAATGGAGGAACCCATGGAATACGGGATTGAATCTCAATTATAATTTTAATAACGGATTTATTGCTTTGAAGAGTTAAACCGTAAAAAAGTAAAAATTGAAGAATTTTAACGGAAAAGTTTAAATTTAAATTTGCTTAAGGCACACACACAGATTGAAAATTAATCCTTTCTAAACCTGTATGGAAGAGGGAATACAAAGCATTTAGACTAATAGAAAGCATTTTTTAAAAACATAACATGTAAAAACGATACATGAGTTGATCATCTTTAATATTCCGGCTAGATCTTTTGACAACACAAAATTAAGTCTCCTTGGTCGACAAAGAAACTTGGATTTGGACAAAGAATTTAAAAACTCAATGTAAACTCAATTTGAATATTGGACTATACCAGTTTCTCCTTTTTTAGACTTAATTCATTTTGAACATTTATTTTAGTATTTTAAAAACCAGAAAAATGAAAAAACATGAAAAAATTTGAAAAATGATTACGGATAAGATCTTCTCGGCAAAAGAAAAAATGACGTTCCTCTGAAAATATAATTTACGTTTAGGATATGGTTTATTGAAACAGAATTATAAACTGGTTAGAATCTGCTTAGCAATAATGAATTATGATCAAACAGCAAAAATATAACAACTTAATCTTCCATAAACAATTTTTAGGGAGAGGACCAAAAATATCGGACATCGTGTTTTTGCCTCAATTTCTTGATGCTTCTGAAAGGTTGAGGGAGAAAGATCTGTCAGTCTAACATTACATACTGAGAGATTGTTTCTAAAATATTTTTAAGCAAATTTAAATTTAAACTTTTCCGTTAAAATTCTTCAATTTTTACTTTTTTTCAATCATTGGAAGGTAACATAGTTTGTTCGTTCTTGATTGTTATGACTGTAGTGTTTCTTATCCCATGGCCAGATTGTGTAACAAACGTCTATATATATTTTTATTGTTGTAAATTGTTATTGTACTTATATTGTTATAATTTTATAGTTATATTTATAGGGTAATAAGTATGACCCTAGATATAGGACTTTCCAAGTATTCTAAGAACTAGTTTTTTGGTACTTCTTCACACTATGATAGTATATGACGACCGGCCATCTTGAAGGAACTCAAAACGTCGTTAGGAACAAAATGCGCTAACATATGACAGCAGTTATTTATCAAAAATTTCTAGAAACCTTTCAATTTTTTAATAGCAATTTGTAATCCAAAATTGTCATTTTGCAGTACAATATGGCTAAAATATTCCCTTATTTGCTTAATCTCTTCCAATAAAGAAAAAAAATCTTGGAAGTGACCGATCGAATGAGCATCTTTTCAACTTTTTCTATGCTACCCTACCCATAAAAAAAGAAGAAGCAACTTTCCTATCTGTAAACGTCCACTGACTGCACTCTGTCGAAACATCAAATTTCTTTCTTTTCTTTTTTTACGGTTTAACTCTTCAAAGCAATAAATCCGCTATTAAAATTATAATTGAGATTCAATCCCGTCTTCCATGGGTTCCTCCATTTCCTCTAAATTAAGTGAAATTGTAAATGAACTTTTCATTGGTGATTCTAATATTGATAAAAGTTACATTTGTGCTCTCAACCCCTCCCGTTCCACCCAATTTTCTATTCTCAAATGTCGCGTACTATGGGACGAGTATTACTGATACCAGGGATCCACTTACTAGAACACCACAGTTTATTGGGATTACGATCTGACTAGACATACAGGTGTCATTGACGCCTGTCGTCAGTGCATTCTGCTACGGATAACACTAAGGTCCATTATTAATGCATGGTACCATCTGATACCGAACACAAAACACGGACGTGGTATCCCTCGTTGGGACGTCTATACCCTTTTAATACTATTTCTAACCTGATAACAGCATAGAGAAGGGGTTATTTTGTTTATTTGATTATTTATTACTTTATTTAAAATGTCATAGCTTAGCTTTTCAGAATGCATTCCCTTTGCTGATCTTCGAATTTGTCTTTGCTCTTCAAAATGTTTCTTCGCCTCTTTTCTGGCCTTCACAAATTTTTGGCTTTGCAAAAATAAAAATAAAGCAAAAATCAATTATAGTAGAACACTAAATAATGAGTATGAGAGGCTAAGATTAAAACGAATGTAAGACAAAGAGATAAAAATTAGGTTATAGGAGATACAATAAAACATAAAAATTAAGACTAAAACAAGTATAAAGATAATATTTATATTGTGACACTTATCTGGTAACAATTAGCTTTTATCCTCGTATAAAAAAAGGACACAATGATATATAAAATAAAAATATACATAGGCGTTTGTTACACAATCTAGTCACGGGAAAAGAAACACACTACTGTCAAAACAATCAAGAACGAACAAACTATGTTACCTTCCCATGTTAACTTTTCTATGTTACCTTTCTATGTTAAGTAACCTTTCTAGCCCTGATACTAAACTGAGCCCAGAATTTTGTTCTAATTTACAAATAATGAATCCTATTAATTAGAAAGTCCTGTATCTAGGGTCATACTTATTACCCTATAAATATAGCAATAGAATTATAACAATATAAGTACAATAACAATCTACAACAATAAAAATATATATAGACGTTTATTACAAAATTTGGTCATGGGAAAATAAACACTACAGTCATAACAATCAAGAACAAACAAACTATGTTACCTTTCTATGTTAACCTTTCTATGTTACCTTTCTATGCTAAGTAACCTTTCTAGCACTGATACTAAACTGAGCCCAAAATTCTGTTCTAATTTACAAATAATGAATCCTATTAATTGGAAAGTCCTATATCTAGGGTCATACTTATTACCCTATAAATATAACAATAAAATTATAACAATATAAGTACAATAACAATTTAAACAATAAAAATATATATAAACGTTTGTTACCCAATCTGGTCATGGGAAAAGAAACACTACAGTCATCAAACAGTTCGTGGTAACGAACTGTAGTAAGGAGCGACCCGGCTCAATAGTAAACGAAACTCTAAATAACGGAATTTTGTTGCTAAAATATACATCAAAAGAATCGGATTTTTATGCTGATTTTAAATATATAAGTTTTATTAAATTTGGTCTTTGTCATCAAAAGTTACGAGCCTGAGAAAATTTGTCTTATTTAAAAAAATAGGGGAAAACCCCCCCTAAGAGTCACAGAATCTTAACGAAAATTACACCATCGCATTCGGCTTGTCAGAGAGCCCTATATAAAAATTTTCAAGGTCCAATCTACAAAAATCTGGAATTTCGTATTTTTTGCCAGAAGACAAATCACGGGTGCGTGTTTATTTGTTTGTTTTTTCTTTTCCCCAGGGGTTATCGTATCGACCATGTGGTCCTAGAATTTTGCGAGAGGGCTCATTCTAACGGAAATGAAAAGTTCTAGTGCCCTTTTTAAGCAACCAAAAAAATCGGAGGGCACCTAGGCCCCCTCCCATGCTCATGTTTTCTCCAGTCAACAGATCAAAATTTTGAGACAGCCATTTTGTTCCGCATAGTCAAAAACCATAATAACTATGTCTTTGGGAATGACTTACTCCCCCACAGTCCCTGGGGGAGGGGCTGCAAGTTACAAACTTCGACCAGTGTTCACATATAATAATGGTTATTGGGAAGTGTACAGTCGTTTTCAGGGGATTTTTTTTTTGTTTTGGGGGTGGGGTTGAGGAGTGGGGGCTATATAGGAGGAGCTTTCCTTGGAGAAATATGTCATGGGGAAGAAAAATTCAATGAAAAGGACACACGATTTTCTAAAATTACTATAAAAAAAACAAAGAAAAAACAAACATGGAAAAGTTTTTTTCAATTGAAAGTAAGGAGTAGCATTGAAACTTAAAACGAACAGAGATTATTACGCATAAGAGGGGTTCTAAGAATACTTTAGCATAAAGAGAGAGGTATTTAGGGGGAGATAAACACCTCGCTCCTTATGCTATAGTATTTTTAGTAATTTCAACTATTTATTCTACGGTCTTTCTGATTCAGGGGTCATTCTTAAAGAATCGGCACAAAACTTACAATTTAGTGTAAAGAGCGGGGTATTAACGAGGGAACAAACCCCCTCATATAAATAATAAAAATTTAAGAATATAAAAGTTTGTTATGTAAGTTAATTCTTAAGTTACGTATATTCTTTACTAATAAGAAAATTCGTTAAAAATTAAAATTTTATAGTTGCCTTTTTGTGTAACCGAAATATTGCATGGCAACTAGGCCTCCTTCCCCATCCCTTATTTCTCAAAATAGTCTGATCAGAACTAAGAGAAGTCATTTACCCAAAAAAAGGAATTAAAATGTAAATTTCATTTTAATAATTTATGTGTGGAGAGCCAAAATCAAACATGCATTAATTCAAAAACGTTCAGAAATTACATAAAAAACTAGTTTTTCTAACTGAAAGTAAGGAGCGACATTAAAACTTAAAACGAACAGAAATTACTCCGTACATGAAATGGGTTGTCCCCTCTGCAATCCTTCGCTCTTTACGCTAAAGTTTGACTCTTTACCACAATTCTGCTTTTTAAAACAATTAAAAGCTTTAGCATAAAGAGCGAGGGATTGCGGAGAGGACAACCCATTTCATATACGGAGTAATTTCTGTTTGTTTTAAGTTTTAATGTCGCTCCTTACTTTCAGTTAGAAAAACTAGTTTTTTTACTAAACTGAGCCCAAAATTATGTTCAATTCACAAATAATGAATCATATTCATTGTAAAGTCCTATACCTAGGACATACCTATTACCCTATAAATTTTAGGAATAATTAATTTTTTAGAATCAGAACAATCAATGATTGAAAATCTACCCAACCCACTAGCCTTTTGCACTCGCGTACCCTTTGATCATTTGCATTAAAAACAAAGTATTTAAGGATGTTAAATAGCGGGATAATCTTAGATTTTTTCCAACAAATTCAGAGGGTTTAGAGCATTTTATTTGTGAATATTAGTTGTCTGAGTTACCCAAGAATGAAGATTTTCTAGTGTGGACAGAGGGAGGGGGGGGGGGTAAATTGGCTGATTCAAATAAGTTTTAATAATGGTCAAATGCACGTTAGAAGCCTGGCAAGTATATCCATCTTCAAAATTTCTAACTATATTTATTACGCATTGCTAACAGCCCTATCATATAGGTACGCTAAATCAAAGAAAACTAGAGATCTCTCCTTTGTGATTTGTCTCGGTTCAAGCCTATATGAGTGGTTATTTTCTACATAATCTCTGAATAAAATTGCTGAATACGTATTTTATGCTGAGAAATTTGTTCCGTTTCAAGCAATGTATTCTAATTTCAGGATTTTTAAAGAAAAGACCTTACTTTATCATATCCCTTAAAGTTCGAGCTTAATACCCTTATCCCTTCCTGAGATATTGCACGTACGCTCTTTTCAAAGTCTGGATACGCCTAGTGTCTTTGAATTATGTCAAAATCCCCTTCACAATTTTCTGAGCGTATTTTTAGGGAAATTTCGATATAGCCTGAGGCCAAAATTTTCGAATGTAGTTTCTAACCCGGAGAATTGATTCGAATTTCATATCATTCTTTTAAGGTAACTACCGCTCTAATTTCTGGATTTTAAAGAGTAAGCCTTACTTTATCATAGATACATTAATTTACTCTTTCAATCTCTTTACAGCATTGCCACTAAATAACAGTCCACAACGAAAGACAATATCCAAGGTTATCTTATATAGTGTTCAAAAGTGTTCGAAAACCTGATGAAGATTTCTAGGATGTTTTCCATAGAAAATGCCTACAGATTACGGATGAGATGGCTTGGGCACGTTCTGCGAACAAAGGATGGCAGATTGCCAAGATTGTCCTTTTCGGGCAACGGTCAAGGGTTAAACGGAGAGCAGGTCGTCCGCGGTTGGGGTGGGAAGATGTCGAAGAATGATCTAAGAGAAACGGGAACTTTCTGGGACGGAAACTGTAAAGAGGAAGAATTTGGATAGATTGGGATGGAGTAGGAGCATGCGTAGCTGTGTTGGCCTCAGGGGGCTTGGTGCTGCGGTGAGTTGTTAGTAGTAGTAGTAGTTGTTTATATACTAGAGCTAAAACTTAGGGATACTTTGCCTGTCACATATTAAAGAAAAATTACTTACAAAAAAAAGCTTAATTCGGCGTGGAAATCACCATGTTGCCCATTTACTTCATTCCAATTATCTTATGTCGAAGACAAATCCTGAATCCAACTGGGGTATCAGCACTTGATCCTCTTGGTTTCTACCCAGATCAAAATTACAGTTTTTGCCTTGATTAATACAAGAGTGTCATATATTATAATAATTATGTACTTTAAATTTACTTTCAAACATCTTTGAGAGAAGACCCCCCCCCTCCTCACGAAAAATCTGAATCCATCCCTGCATCTGACACGGGAAGGATTACGGGGATCGAGAGACCTTTACCCAGCCCACCCTCCTGTTTGAAGAAAAAACTCTGGGATCTCTAATCGAGCTCCAAGGGACATTTGATTCCTGTCCAACTTCGCTCAAGACCTTTTGCAGACCCATGGTCCGACAAATAAATAACTCTATTCTTTGAAGCCACTTCTGAGCCAAATATAAACATATTTATGGCCAAATTAATTTGTCACTGTAATTTTGGGTTAACATCTTATGTGCCGCGGTAATAGAACTAAATTTCATTGAAACGTCATTAAAGCTACGTAGGTCTATTTTGATGCTAAAATTTTGGTTGAATTTAATTAGGCTAAATGAAGACAGAGCTGCATAAGGTGAGATGTTAAAGAATGTTTTGAAAACTTAGTGAACATTCCGGATTACATCATTACTATAAAGAAAGGGAATGCCTTATGCATGGAATGATGGTATTGGTCCTCGTGAAAGTCAAGTAAGGAAATGTATTTTAAACTTAATTTACCAAGCACGTTTTGATGCCGATGGGTGCAACTACAAGCAAATTGCCTTCCATTACAGAGGGGCCAAAAGGTATTCGATAGGAAAAATGTGACGCCTGAAAGGCGGTATTTTTGTCCTCTTTGTAAGGAGGATAAAAATTTAGACCGTTTCCCCGAGAATGCCTTTTTGATTTTAAGGGGATGTATTAATATTTAATTGTTTTGCTGCTTCTGTGCATTGTTCAAAGTACAAACCCAGCGACAATAACTCGAGTTGGTGTAAATACTTGGAAAGGAAAAAAAGTTTAAGCAATTAACTTATTTTGATCTAGATTAAGTAATTTTTCACTTTGTATTTTGTTTTGAGTGTTTGTAATTTGTTTTGTTAGTTATTTCCTCATTTTGTACACATTTTTAAAATACACTAATCCATCTATTCCGAGAGAAACAAAATTAGTAATGCTGTGTTGTAAATTATACAAAATTTTTCAGTCAGAAAAAATTTCCAATATCAATCAGGCGTTGGAAAAAAAAGAAGAAAATACAACACTCTGTTTTGCAGTTAGGATAATTTGTTATATAAGGATACTTAAAAATATATTTTTTTAGATACCGACTGACAGTACCTGTTAAAGCGTAAAAGTCATTTCCCTGCTGCCAATTCCCCCAGTTCGGGGTCTCGTTACACTCTCCTGCTCTTCTATTTGCAATCGCTCTTCAAGCGTTGATCTAAAATATACATGCATATATTTATATGAATATATAAACTGTAAAATAAATATATAAAATAATAAGTTTAAAAATATATATTATTATACAATAGCAAATCTTCTAAATATATAAAAATAAGTTGTCTGTCTGTGGGTCTGTCGAGTGACGTCATGTCATCATGTCGTCATGAAGTTAATTGTTGTCATGTTTATTATGACGATGACGTCATTAAAAGTATTTAAGAAAATCGTTCAAAGACAAATTTTTATTTGTCTTTTGATGGTCTATCTATTTGATGGTGATTGCTAATCGAACATTCCCTGTGTCCCGGTCGTCATTTATATTCCCAGTATCCCGGTCGTCATTTGTGTCCCAGTGTCCCGGTCTGTAATTTATCTTTGAGTGTCCCGGTCGTCATTTATATCTCCCGGTCGTTGTTTGTGTCCCAGTGTCCCACTTTGTAATTTCTCTTTGAGTGTTTCGGTCTTCATTTATATTCCCTGTGTCCCGGCTTTTAGTTGTAATAAGTTGTAATAAGTTGTCTGTCTGTTGTCTAATAAGTTGTCTAATAAGTTGTCTGTCTGTGGGTCTGTCGAGTGACGTCATGTCATCATGTCGTCATGAAGTTAATTGTTGTCATGTTTATTATGACGATGACGTCATTAAAAGTATTTAAGAAAATCGTTCAAAGACAAATTTTTATTTGTCTTTTGATGTCCCGGTCGTCATTTATATCTCCCGGTCGTTATTTGTGTCCCAGTGTCCCAGTCTGTAATTTCTCTTTGAGTGTTTCGGTCTTCATTTATATTCCCTGTGTCCCGGCTTTTAGTTTTCCTTTTCTCCTTTATTTTTCAGTTTTTTTCCTTTTTTAGTTTTTTTTTTCTTTTTCAGTTTTTAGTTTTTTTTATTAGTTTTTAGTTTTTTTTCTTTTTAGTTTTTTTTTGTAGTTTTTACCTTTTTTTTTAGTTTTTTTAGTTTTTTTCTTTTTTAGTTTTTAGTTTTTTACCTTTTTTTTAGTTTTTTAGAATTTTCTTTCTAGTTTTTTTGTAGTTTTTACCTTTTTTATTTTTTTTTCTTCTTTTGTATTAATGCTAAAGCTAAGGTTCAAACCCGGAGTCTCTCGGACCTAGAACCTGAAACATAACGCTTTACCAGCTCAGCTACTTCGGCTTGAATACATTTGTTTTGAGCAGCTTCCTCGGGTGTTGCCATTGTAGGTTCTTCAGTCATTTTACAATTAGAAATTTCTCTTTCAACGATCTTCTTACAATTAAAAATTTGTCTTTGAACGATATTCTTAAATACCTGTGTCCTGGTCGTCATTTATATTCCCTGTGTCCCGGTCGTCATTTCTGTCCCGATATCCCTGTCTGTAATTTCTCTTTGAGTGTCCCGGTCGTCATTTATATTCCCTCTGTCCCGGTCGTCATTTGTCTCCCGATCTGTAATTTTTGGCTAAAATCTAGTAGCCATTGATGACCTTATCCAAGTCAAAATCCCAAACCCAATCATCATCGCTATCATTTTCAGTTTTGATATGTTTTGACTCTCGCTGTCCAGGTGGATTTTCATCTAACTGTGCGGTTTTGCGTTCTTTAGCCCCATCCTGTTTTCTTGCTGTTCTTGTGATTCCTCGGCAGGCTTTCTTTTCTTACTTTTTCTATCAGCCGCAAGTTTTTTGGTATAGACTTTTTGAGCAGCTTCCTCGGCTGTTGCCATTGTAGGTTCTTCAGTCATTTTACAATTAAACTTTTTTGTCCACGATCTTCTTAAAATTAAAAATTTGTCTTTGAACGATTTTCTTAAATACTTTTAATGACGTCATCGTCATAACAAACATGATAACAATTAACTTCATGACGACATGATGACATGACGTCACTCGACAGACCCACAGACAAACAACTTATTTTTATATATTTAGAAGATTTGCTATTGTATAATAATATATATTTTTAAACTTATTATTTTATATATTTATTTTACAGTTTATATATTCATATAAATATATGCATGTATATTTTAGATCAACGCTTGAAGAGCGATTGCAAATAGAAGAGCAGGAGAGTGTAACGAGACCCCGAACTGGGGGAATTGGCAGCAGGGAAATGACTTTTACGCTTTAACAGGTACTGTCAGTCGATATCTAAAAAAATATATTTTTAAGTATCCTTATATAACAAAATATCCTAACTGGAAAACAGAGTGTTGTATTTTCTTCTTTTTTTTTCCAACGCCTGATTGATATTGGAAATTTTTTTTGACTGAAAAATTTTGTATAATTTACAACACAGCATTACTAATTTTGTTTCTCTCGGAATAGATGGATTAGTGTATTTTAAAAATGTGTACAAAATGAGGAAATAACAAACAAAACAAATTACAAACACTCAAAACAAAATACAAAGTGAAAAATTACTTAATCTAGATCAAAATAAGTTAATTGCTTAAACTTTTTTTCCTTTCCAAGTATTTACACCAACTCGAGTTATTGTCGCTGGGTTGCGCAGAAGCAGCAAAACAATTAAATATTAATACTTCCCCTTAAAATCAAAAACGCATTCTCGGGGAAACGGTCTAAATTTTTATCCTCCTTACAAAGAGGACAAAAATACCGCCTTTCAGGCGTCACATTTTTCCTATCTAATACCTTTTGGCCCCTCTGTAATGGAAGGCAATTTGCTTGTAGTTGCACCCATCGGCATCAAAACGTGCTTGGTAAATTAAGTTTAAAATACATTTCCTTACTTGACTTTCACGAGGACCAATACCATCATTCCATGCATAAGGCATTCCCTTTCTTTATAGTAATGATGTAATCCGGAATGTTCACTAAGTTTTCAAAACATTCTTTAACATCTCACCTTATGCAGCTCTGTCTTCATTTAGCCTAATTAAATTCAACCAAAATTTTAGCATCAAAATAGACCTACGTAGCTTTAATGACGTTTCAATGAAATTTAGTTCTATTACCGCGGCACATAAGATGTTAACCCAAAATTACAGTGACAAATTAATTTGTCCATAGATATGTTTATATTTGGCTCAGAAGTGGCTTCAAAGAATAGAGTTATTTATTTGTCGGACCATGGGTCTGCAAAAGGTCTTGAGCGAAGTTGGACAGGAATCAAATGTCCCTTGGAGCTCGATTAGAGATCCCAGAGTTTTTTCTTCAAACAGGAGGGTGGGCTGGGTAAAGGTCTCTCGATCCCCGTAATCCTTCCCTGTCAGATGCAGGGATGGATTCAGATTTTTCGTGAGGAGGGGGGGGGGGGTCTTGTCTCAAAGATGTTTGAAAGTAAATTTAAAGTACATAATTATTATAATATATGACACTCTTGTATTCATCAAGGCAAAAACTGTAATTTTGATCTGGGTAGAAACCGAGAGGATCAAGTGCTGATACCCCAGTTGGATTCAGGATTTGTCTTCGACATAAGATAATTGGAATGAAGTAAATGGGCAACATGGTGATTTCCACGCCGAATTAAGCTTTTTTTGTAAGTAATTTTTCTTTAATATGTGACAGGCAAAGTATCCCTAAGTTTTAGCTCTGGTATATAAACAACTACTACTACTACTAACAACTCACCGCAGCACCAAGCCCCCTGAGGCCAACACAGCTACGCATGCTCCTACTCCATCCCAATCTATCCAAATTCTTCCTCTTTACAGTTTCCGTCCCAGAAAGTTCCCGTTTCTCTTAGATCATTCTTCGACATCTTCCCACCCCAACCGCGGACGACCTGCTCTCCGTTTAACCCTTGACCGTTGCCCGAAAAGGACAATCTTGGCAATCTGCCATCCTTTGTTCGCAGAACGTGCCCAAGCCATCTCATCCGTAATCTGTAGGCATTTTCTATGGAAAACATCCTAGAAATCTTCATCAGCTTTTCGAACACTTTTGAACACTATATAAGATAACCTTGGATATTGTCTTTCGTTGTGGACTGTTATTTAGTGGAAATGCTGTAAAGAGATTGAAAGAGTAAATTAATGTATCTATGATAAAGTAAGGCTTACTCTTTAAAATCCAGAAATTAGAGCGGTAGTTACCTTAAAAGAATGATATGAAATTCGAATCAATTCTCCGGGTTAGAAACTACATTCGAAAATTTTGGCCTCAGGTTATATCGAAATTTCCCTAAAAATACGCTCAGAAAATTGTGAAGGGGATTTTGACATAATTCAAAGACACTAGGCGTATCCAGACTTTCAAAAGAGCGTACGTGCAATATCTCAGGAAGGGATAAGGGTATTAAGCTCGAACTTTCAGGGATACGATAAAATAAGGCCTTTTCTTTAAAAATCCTGAAATTAGAATACATTGCTTGAAACGGAACAAATTTCTCTGCATAAAATACGTATTCAGCAATTTTATTCAGAGATTATGTGGAAAATAACCACTCATATGCCTTGAACTGAGACAAATCACAAAGGAGAGATCTCTAGTTTTCTCTGATTTAGCGTACCTATATGATAGGGCTGTTAGCAATGCGTAATAAATATAGTTAGAAATTTTGAAGATGGATATACTTGCCAGGCTTCTAACGTTCATTTGACCATTATTAAAACTTATTTGAATCAGCCAATTTACCCCCCCCCCCCCTCCCTCTGTCCACACTAGAAAATCTTCATTCTTGGGTAACTCAGACAACTAATATTCACAAATAAAATGCTCTAAACCCTCTGAATTTGTTGGAAAAAATCTAAGATTATCCCGCTATTTAACATCCTTAAATACTTTGTTTTTAATGCAAATGATCAAAGGGTACGCGAGTGCAAAAGGCTAGTGGGTTGGGTAGATTTTCAATCATTGATTGTTCTGATTCTAAAAAAGGAATTGTTCCTAAAATTTATAGGGTAATAGGTATGTCCTAGATATAGGACTTACAATGAATATGATTCATTATTTGTGAATTGAACATAATTTTGGGCTCAGTTTAGTATCAGTGCTAGAAAGGTTACTTAACACAGAAAGGTAACATAGAAAGGTTAACATAGAAAGGTGACATAGTTTGTTTGTTCTTGATTGTTATGACTGTAGTGTTTCTTTTCCCATGACCAGATTGTGTAACAGACGTCTATATCTATTTTTGTTGTTGTAAATTGTTATTGTACTTATATTGATATAATTCTATTGTTATATTTATAGGGTAATAAGTATAACCCTAGATATAGGACTTTCCAATTAATAGGATTCATTATTTGTAAATTTGAACAGAATTTTGGGCTCAGTTTAGTATCAGTGCTAGAAAGGTTACTTAACATAGAAAGGTAACATAGATAGGTTAACATAGAAAGATAACATAGTTTGTTCGTTCTTGATTGTTATTATATAAAAAAAACTAGTTTTTCTAACTGAAAGTAAGGAGCGACATTAAAACTTAAAACGAACAGAAATTACTCCGTATATGAAATGGGTTGTCCTCTCCGCAATCCCTCGCTCTTTATGCTAAAGCTTTTAATTGTTTTAAAAAGCAGAATTGTGGTAAAGAGTCAAACTTTAGCGTAAAGAGCGAAGGATTGCAGAGGGGACAACCCATTTCATATACGGAGTAATTTCTGTTCGTTTTAAGTTTTAATGTCGCTCCTTACTTTCAGTTAGAAAAACTAGTTTTTTATGTAATTTCTGAACGTTTTTGAATTAATGCATGTTTGATTTTGGCTCTCCACACATAAATTATTAAAATGAAATTTACATTTTAATTCCTTTTTTTGGGTAAATGACTTCTCTTAGTTCTGATCAGACTATTTTGAGAAATAACGGATGGGGAACGAGGCCTAGTTGCCATGCAATATTTCGGTTACACAAAAAGGCAACTATAAATTTTAATTTTTAACGAATTTTCTTATTAGTAAAGAATATACGTAACTTAAGAATTAACTTACGTAACAAACTTTTATATTCTTAAATTTTTATTATGTATATGAGGGGGTTTGTTCCCTCGTTAATACCTCGCTCTTTACACTAAATTGTAAGTTTTGTGCCGATTCTTTAAGAATGACCCCTGAATCAGAAAGACCATAGAATAAATAGTTGAAATTACTAAAAATACTATAACATAAGGAGCGAGGTGTTTATCTCCCCCTAAATACCTCTCTCTTGATGCTAAAGTATTCTTAGAACCCTTCATATGCGTAATAATCTCTGTTCGTTTTAAGTTTCAATGCTACTCCTTACTTTCAATTGAAAAAAACTTTTCCATGTTTGTTTTTTCTTTGTTTTTTTTTATAGTAATTTTAGAAAATCGTGCGTCCTTTTCATTGAATTTTTCTTCCCCATGACATATTTCTCCAAGGAAAGCTCCTCCTATATAGCCCCCACTCCTCAACCCCACCCCCAAAACAAAAAAAAATCCCCTGAAAACGACTGTACACTTCCCAATAACCATTATTATATGTGAACACTGGTCGAAGTTTGTAACTTGCAGCCCCTCCCCCAGGGACTGTGGGGGAGTAAGTCATTCCCAAAGACATAGTTATTATGGTTTTTGACTATGCGGAACAAAATGGCTGTCTCAAAATTTTGATCTGTTGACTGGAGAAAACATGAGGATGGGAGGGGGCCTAGGTGCCCTCCAATTTTTTTTGGTTGCTTAAAAAGGGCACTAGAACTTTTCATTTCCGTTAGAATGAGCCCTCTCGCAAAATTCTAGGACCACATGGTCGATACGATAACCCCTGGGGAAAAGAAAAAACAAACAAATAAACACGCACCCGTGATTTGTCTTCTGGCAAAAAATACGAAATTCCAGATTTTTGTAGATTGGACCTTGAAAATTTTTATATAGGGTTCTCTGACACGCCGAATGCGATGGTGTAATTTTCGTTAAGATTCTGTGACTCTTAGGGGGTGTTTTCCCCTATTTTTTAAAATAAGACACATTTTCTCAGGCTCGTAACTTTTGATGACAAAGACCAAATTTAATAAAACTTATATATTTAAAATCAGCATGAAAATCCTATTCTTTTGATGTATATTTTAGCAACAAAATTCCGTTATTTAGAGTTTCGTTTACTATTGAGCCGGGTCGCTCCTTACTACAGTTCGTTACCACGAACTGTTTGATGACTGTAGTGTTTCTTTTCCCATGACCAGATTGGGTAACAAACGTCTATATATATTTTTATTGTTTAAATTGTTATTGTACTTATATTGTTATAATTTTATTGTTATATTTATAGGGTAATAAGTATGACCCTAGATATAGGACTTTCCAATTAATAGGATTCATTATTTGTAAATTAGAACAGAATTTTGGGCTCAGTTTAGTATCAGTGCTAGAAAGGTTACTTAGCATAGAAAGGTAACATAGAAAGGTTAACATAGAAAGGTAACATAGTTTGTTTGTTCTTGATTGTTATGACTGTAGTGTTTATTTTCCCATGACCAAATTTTGTAATAAACGTCTATATATATTTTTATTGTTGTAGATTGTTATTGTAATTATATTGTTATAATTCTATTGCTATATTTATAGGGTAATAAGTATGACCCTAGATACAGGACTTTCCAATTAATAGGATTCATTATTTGTAAATTAGAACAAAATTCTGGGCTCAGTTAATATCAGGGCTAGAAAGGTTACTTAACATAGAAAGGTAACATAGAAAAGTTAACATAGGAAGGTAACATAGTTTGTTCGTTCTTGATTGTTATGACAGTAGTGTGTTTCTTTTCCCGTGACTAAATTGTGTAACAAACGCCTATGTATATTTTTATTTTATATATCATTGTGTCCTTTTTTTTATACGAGGATAAAAGCTAATTGTTACCAGATAAGTGTCACAATATAAATATTATCTTTATACTTGTTTTAGTCTTAATTTTTATGTTTTATTGTATCTCCTATAACCTAATTTTTATCTCTTTGTCTTACATTCGTTTTAATCTTAGCCTCTCATACTCATTATTTAGTTTTCTACTGTAATTGATTTTTGCTTTATTTTTATTTTTGCAAAGCCAAAAATTTGTGAAGGCCAGAAAAGAGGCGAAGAAACATTTTGAAGAGCAAAGACAAATTCGAAGATCAGCAAAGGGAATGCATACTGAAAAGCTAAGCTATGACGTTTTAAATAAAGTAATAAATAATCAAATGAACAAAATAACCCCTTCTTAATGCTGTTATCAGGTTAGAAATAGTATTAAAAGGGTATAGATGTCCCGACGAGGGATACCACGTCCGTGTTTTGTGTTCGGTATCAGATGGTACCATGCATGAATAATGGACCTTAGTATTATCCGTAGCAGAATGCACTGACGACAGGCGTCAATGACACCTGTATGTCTATTCAGATCGTAATTCCAATAAACTGTGGTGTTCTAGTAAGTGGATCCCTGGTATAAGTAATGCTCGTCCCATAGTACGCGATATTTGAGAATAGAAAATTGGGTGGAACCGGAGGGGTTGAGAGCATAAATGTAACTTTGATCAATATTGGAATCACCAATGAAAAGTTCATTTACAATTTCACTTAATTTAGAGGAAATGGAGGAACCCATGGAAGACGGGATTGAATCTCAATTATAATTTTAATAAAGGATTTATTGCTTTGAAGAGTTAAACCGTAAAAAAAGAAAAGAAAGAAACTTGATTTTTTGAAAGAGTGCAGTCAGTAGACGCTTACAGATAGGAAAGTTGCTTCTTCTTTTTTTATGGGTAGAGTAGCATAGAAAAAGTTGAAAGGATTCTCATTCGATCGGTCACTTCCAAGATTTTTTTTTTCTATATTGGAAGAGATTACGCCAATAAGGGAATATTTGAGCCATATTGTACTGCAAAATGACAATTTTGGCTTACAAATTGCTATTAAAAAAATTGGAAGGTTTCCAGAAATTTTTGATAAGGACATGCTGTCATATGTTAGCGCATTTTGTTCCTAACAATGTTTTGAGTTCCTTCAAGATGGCCGGTCGTCATATACAATCATAGTGTGAAGAAGTACCAAAAAATCAGTTCTCAGAAAATTTGGTGCACAGAAAGGCCCAAGTACTGTTCAAAAAATCCTTTTGACACCGTGCAACCAGAAATCTTGATACTCGAGATGGGCTTAGACGTTTATCTGTCAATTGTCCACCTTTTTGTTGGAATGACAGTTCAACTTTCTGAACTGTCGTGACATTTCCAGACTTGAGAAAGATACTATTTGACCAAGACGACATTTTTATTTAGATGTATTTTTCTGATTTAAGAAAATTGGACAATCTATTAGATTTCTTGAAAACTTCAATAAATTTTAAACGTTTTAAGTTAAAATAATGATTTTTATAAATTTAATGATTGAAATGTCATTCTAATATGATAAAGAATAATAATAATGATAATAAAGTTAATAATTAATTTTTTTATTTATTTCTGAACGTTTTTGTATTAATACATGCTTTGATTTTGGTCCACCACCCATAAATATTTAAAACGAAATTTGCACATTAATATTTTTTTTTACTAAATGGCTTTCTCATAGTTTTGATCGGACGATTTTGAAAAAAAGGGGCGAGGGAGGAGGCCTAGTTGCACTCTGATTTTTGGTTACTTAAAAATACAACTAGAACTTTTTGTTTTTTTTACGAACTATTTTATTAGTAAAAAATATACGTAATTTACGAATTAACTAACGCAACGAACTATATTTTTATATTTTCATTATTTATATGAGGGGGCTTACCCCCTCGTCATTACCTCGCTCTTTTCACTAAGCTTGAATTTCATTCCAATTCTTTAGGAATGACCCGTGAATCACAAAGGCCGTAGAATAAATAGTTGAAATGACTAAAAATATTTTAGCGTATAGAGCAAGATATTGTAGAGGAGATGAACCCCTCATATGCTTAATAATCTTGGTTCATTTTAAGTTTTAATGCTGCTCCTTACTTCCAGTTGAAAAAAATTTATTTATTTTTCTAATTGTTTTTTTTTAATAATGCTAGAAAATCCTGCGTCCCCTTCAAGCAAATTTTCTTCTCTCATGATGAATTTCTACATGGAAAAATCTTCCCACGTATCTCCTCCTCCGACCCACCCCCACCCCAAGGCGAAAAATTCTCCCTGAAAACAGCTGTAAACTTCGCAATAGCGCCATCCCAACACCTAGTTGGTGGGGGCGCTTCGCGCCCCACCCCCACAAGTCCCCCCGCGCGCGTAAGTCGTTACGCACCATATTAGTTACGCGCCATTGTAGTTGTGTCCCTGTGTACCACCTATGAATATAGATAGATTTATATATGTGTTTTGAACTACGTAAAACTTGCGAATATACAACATTCTTGGCTTTCCCATTGTCTGTGCATATACAAAGCCTTATGTACTTATAATGACCTCATATGCAAACGCTCTTTTTACAAACAAACAAAAATGCGTACACAAAACTAGTTTTTATATAGATAGATAGATAGATAGATACAATACAAATTAACTGCGTAAAACTTGCGAAAATACAACATTCTTCGCTGTCCAATTGTCGTTGCATATAAATAGATTGTCAGCTTTATCGACCCTCGAACATGCAACGTACAATTGTCCATGGGAAAAACAATCAGTATTAAGATCTATACCACATTTTTCTAATAATTGACCTTGAGCTTTGTTGATGGTGATTGCAAATGTTAATCGAATTGGGAATTGCAATTTTTTCAATTGAAAAGGCAGATCCGTTGGAATCATGGGAATGTGAGGAATGAGAACAGCCTCACCCTCAAAAAGCCCTGTCAAGATTGTGGCCTCTATTACGTTTTCCATTGTTTTTTTGTTTTTTTTTTACGGCAAGTCGCGTGCCATTTCAAAGCTTTGGTGGGTTGATATTTCTTAACAGTATTATTGGTACGCCTATTTTTAGTTTTAGCACGTGTGGTGGACACCCTGAAAGATCCACGGAATTTAAAAATTCAGATGGATGATTAACCGCCTCATTTGGTTCCAAAACTGTGTTGACTGACTCGTAAACGACTACCTGGTCTCGAATCTTGGTCAAAAGAATATTGTTGACTTCGTGGACGTCTAAATTTTTGGGTGCAAGAATCGCTCTTTCACTTAGCCATTTATTATTTTTATAATTGTTTAGAATATTCGGAAATACTTTTTCAATCAATTCATTTTTGGACGTCACTAAATTACAGAATTCAGCAGGTAGTTGTATACGTCCTGAAATTGAGTCTACTGGGAGCTTTCCGTTTCCAATTGCCAGCAATTCATCTGAAAATGTTTGACCAGAGTCATCGTTTTGCAATCGGACACGCATATTTGTAGTTAATTTTAATGTTTTTACGTGAGCCCATAAATTTAAATTTTTCAGCCAAGCATTCATTTCGTCTGCAGGGGTTGATCTAGGTATTATAGGTAATGTTTGCCTGAAATCTTCCACAAGAAATATTAATGTGCTGCCAAAGGGTTTCGAATTCCCTTCCAAATCTTTCAAACATTGATCCAGAGCCTCGAGCGATTTTTTGTGTGCCATTGTGCACTCGTCCCAAATAATAAGTTTCCATTGCTGCAATACTTTACCCATTCCAGATGATTTGGAAATATTGCACGTGGGAGTTTCTGTAGAATGCAAATTCAGAGGCAATTTCAAAGCGGAATGAGCAGTTCTTCCACCAGGCAGCAACGTTGCGGCTATTCCGGACGACGCAATTGCCAACGCTATATCATTTTTTGATCGAATTGATGCCAGAATCAGTTTTATCACAAACGTTTTACCAGTACCTCCTGGCGCATCCAAATAGAAAATTTCTCAAACGTTGTTATCGACAAAATGCATTATCGTATCATAAATGTCTTTTTGTTCCGACGTTAACTTGGAAATGTTATTTTGAACATACGACAGTAGATCACTCGTACTGTAACTTTGTTCACGATCCAATTCTACACATGTCGAAACAGCAGCGGTACGATTAGGTGAAGGCATTCCCAAATCCTGAAGAGGTTTGTTTGCCATACATACGCACAAATCTTTCATAATAACTAAAGCGTAGTTATAGATTTCTGATGTAAAATCAAAAGTCATATCTGTCGTCTCTAACCGTTTTCGATGGAGTATATCTTCGGACATTTTTGATTTATATTTTTCCCATAACTCTGTAGGAGCTGATAGAGAGCAAGTTGTTAGTATGATGCCAAACAATGCAAGAATTTGACTTGGAGTTGACGTTTCGCACCCGTCATTGATGCAGTTATCCCAGTGTTGGTCATTCTCCAATAAATTCAGAGCTTGGCATGCACTACGGTAAGTGTCATGTATAGTACCGTTTACAGTTCTCAAATACTCAAAGAACGTCGGACCGGGTACATTCACCAAAAGTAGGCGTAGAAAGAAGCATTCATGTTGATTGGGGTGAACGGTGTAGTCTTCCTATCGTGGTATCTTTGAAGATGGTAGGTTGGCCGTCGACTGACTTACCCTGTTTTCGACGTTCAAATACTTTATTTTTAGTATTCCACGTGTAATACGAAGGCACTTCAGTATACAGCAGTTTTTTTGCAAAAGAATCATTTTTGCATAGCGAAAAGAAAGCAGTTAACTTTGTATCCGGTGGATTCAGGGCTCTTTGTTGCACGTTGGTTTCCGAAAAATAAACACGTTGACCATTCTGTAAATGTACCGCTAAGTGAACTACAGCTGGACTACGTTCATGTATCAGAAATGAAAGAATTCGCCGAACAGCTTCATTACCGCTTATGTATCTTCCAGCCTGATACTGTAGGATTTCGTCGATATCTTTGATTTCGGACTGCAAGCCAAAAACTGCCATGTCACTGCCTTTGTTGACGTATTTACATATGTATTTGATTGCCTTTACGGAGTTACAGTATTCAACGTTTATGTGTGCATTAAATGTTTTTGATAATAATGGGGAATATGGAACAACCCACTGTTTATCTACTTCGATGGTGGTACCGTTACGCTTCTTTATTATTGCTGTTTTACCGCCATCTTCAGTAGATCTTCTTCTATATTGTGGGTAACCATCATTGCCAGTAATTGTGTTGGATACTAAAAGTCGAGGATATTGCTTTGTGCTCCTTCCTTTGGCCATGCATGGTGAATTTTCGTTCAGTGCACCGCAAGGTCCATGTATCATATTTTTTACAACAATATCATATAACCCCTTATCGACATTTCATCAGGTATTTCAGCGGAAATCACATCATCAATTTCGTTAGAAGTAATTTTATTATGTAGCCAGATTAGTATATGTGCGTGTGGCAAATCTCGTTTTTGCCATTCCACTGAGTACATCCAGCATCGCACTGACCCAAACACTTCAAGTTTTACTATGTAGTTTATCAGTGATTTCAACTTTTTCCAGATGAGACGGGCCGTAATGTCATGTCTATGAACCACCGATTGTCTTTGAAGTAAAAGCTACTGCATCTCGTCCCAAGATTGATTACATGTAAATTTAATAAATAAACCTGGACGACCATAGAGACGAACATACGCAATAGCATCTTTAGCATATTCATGCATATGACGGGGACTGCCAGCATATGACGAAGGTAAAATCGTTAATCTTCCAATGTTTGTGGTATTACCGTCATTTACAACTGCTTCTCGCAAATGAATGTATTGTTCAGAGCGGAGCTTGGTCTGATTCAGGCGGATATATAGCAAACGTTCTGATTCAATTTTTGCATACATATCAATGACATATTGGTGAAACAATTGACGGCATTTTAAAATATAATTGTCTTCATCCTGCCGAATCATTAGTCTATAGGAATAATAATGCATTGCACTGCATTTCTTATTCATTTCTTTGTTAGTAGCTGGATTCATCAATTTAATGTTAAAGTGATAGCCGTCGGCTCCATCCCAAAAATGATAGGATATTGTAGGGCATCGTAGCATTGATGAGTTTCAGCAATTCTTACCAACTGAGCGTTTCGCTTATGAAGAATAATATCTCGAGGTAAAAACTGATCACCAACCAGAACGATTGCCACTTCGTCGATAGTTGGAGCATTGTATCTACGCAACTATTGGCCAGGAGGCATTTTGTCAGCAGAAATAACTATTTAATGCGTACCAGCATGCATCAAATCGATGGCTGTTTAGAACAGACACACTAAATTATTATTTTCGTGGAAAAGATGTTGCAATTGGGAAACGATTGTCCTTTCAACTTTGGGAGAAATTTTGCAACGTCCATTCAATTCAAAATTTGTATCACTGATGAAGTAGAATTGTAAAAATTTATGATTCTCGCCTGAGAATGGTAGAATGGACCCTGCTTTATGATAAATTTGCATTTTACTTTGAAAGTAGGCATAAATTGATCTGGATTTTCGATTTGGGCACCAAACGACGTCATTTGGAAACATGAGTTATTATTTCTGATATGTGATAAACAAACGCTTAGATTCTGACGTAGTTCCAGTAAGCAAAGTCTTCAATGGCTCTGATGGTGCAGCCAATAGAGGAAGTTTAACTTTTCCTGAGGCGCAACACATTCCCATTGTTTCACCATTGAATTTCAATGCCTTGCAATAGGGACAAATTTTAGACATAGTCCCGATTTGAACACATCTACTCAAGCTATAATCATCGACTGGGCTGTACCTGAATGCCAGGCGATAACTTTCAGGTTGCTCTTGTGACTCCTCGGCACGCCTTCTTTTTTCACTTTCTCTTTTAGCAGCAAGTCTGGTTTCATGTTGCTCTGGTAGTTCCTCGGCACGCCTTTTTTTTCACTTTCTCTTTTAGCAGCAAGTCTGGTTTCGCGTTGCTCTGGTAGTTCCTCGGCACGCCTTCTTTTTTCACTTTCTTTTAGCAGCACTTCTGGTTTCGCGTTGCTCTGGTAGTTCCTCTTCCTCGGCACGCTTTCTTTTCTTACTTTCTCTATCAGCAGCAAGTTTTTTGGCATAGACTCTTTGAGCAGCTTCCTCGGCTGTTGCCATTGTAGGTTCATCAGTCATTTCACAGTTAAACATTAATAGATTTTTCCGTGAACGAATGTCTTAAATACCTTTAATGAATTCATCGTCACAACAAACATGACAACTGACTACCTTTAATGACGTCATCGTCATAACAAATATGACAACTAACTTCATGACGTCAGTCGACACACAAAAATGACGTAACTCGACGCACACACACAACTTATTTTTATATATATACTAGCTGTTGGGGTGAAATATATAGGGTATTAAATTTATAGGGTAATAGGTATGTCCTAGATATAGGACTTTCCAATGAATAGGATTCATTATTTATAAATTGGAACAGAATTTTGGGCTAAGTTTAGTATCAGTGCTAGAAAGGTTACTCAACACAGAAAGGTAACATAGAAAGGTTAACATAGAAAGGTGACATAGTTTGTTTGTTCTTGATTGTTATGACTGTAGTGTTTCTTTTCCCATGACCAGATTGTGTAACAAACGTCTATATATATTTTTATTGTTGTAAATTCTTATTGTACTTATATTGTTAAAATTTATTGTTATATTTATAGGGTAATAAGTATGACCCTAGATATAGGACTTTCCAATTAATAGGATTCATTATTTGTAAATTAGAACATAATTTTGGGCTCAGTTTAGTATCAGTGCTAGAAAGGTTACTCAACATAGAAAGGTAACATAGAAAGGTTAACACAGATAGGTAACATGGTTTGTTCGTTCTTGATTGTTATGACTGTAGTGTTTCTTTTCCCATGACCAGATTGTGTAACAAACGTCTATATATATTTTTATTGTTGTAAATTGTTATTGTACTTATAATGTTATAATTCTATTGTTATATTTATAGGGTAATAAGTATGACCCTAGATAGAGAACTTTCCAATTAATAGGATTCATTATTTGTAAATTAGAACAGAATTTTGGACTCAGTTTAGTATCAGTGCTAGAAAGGTTACTTAACATAGAAAGGTAACATAGTTTGTTCGTTCTTGATTGTTATGACTGTAGTGTTTCTTTTCCCATGACCAGATTGTGTAACAAACATCTATATATATTTTTATTGTTGTAAATTGTTATTTTACTTATATTGTTATAATTCTATTGTTATATTTATAGGGTAATAAGTATGACCCTAGATATAGGACTTTCCAATTAATAGGATTCATTATTTGTAAATTAGAACACAATTTTGGGCTCAGTTTAGTATTAGTGCTAGAAAGGTTACTTAACATAGAAAGGAAACATAGAAAGGTTAACACAGAAAGGTAACATAGTTTGTTCATTCTTGATTGTTATGACTGTAGTGTTTCTTTTCCCATGACCAGATTGTGTAACAAACGTCTCTATATATTTTTATTGTTGTAAATTGTTATTGTACTTATATTGTTATAATTCTATTGTTATTTTTATAGGGTAATAAGTATGACCCTAGATATAGACCTTTCCAATTAATAGGATTCATTATTTGTAAATTAGAACAGAATTTTGGGCTCAGTTTAGTATCAGTGCTAGAAAGGTTACTCAACACAGAAAGGTAATATAGAAAGGTTAACATAGAAAGGTAACATAGTTTGTTCGTTCTTGATTGTTATGACTGTAGTGTTTCTTTTCCCATGACCAGATTGTGTAACAAACGTCTATATATATTTTTATTGTTGTAAATTTCTATTGTAATTATATTGTTATAATTTTATTGTTATATTTATAGGGTAATAAGTATGACCCTAGATATAGGACTTTCCAATTAATAGGATTCATTATTTGTAAATTAGAATATAATTTTGGGCTCAGTTTAGTATCAGTGCTAGAAAGGTTACTTAACGTAGAAAGGTAACATAGAAAGATTAACACAGAAAGGTAACATAGTTTGTTCGTTCTTGATTGATATTACTGTAGTGTGTTTCTTTTCCCGTGACTAGATTGTGTAACAAATACCTATGGATATTTTTATTTTATATATCTTTGTGTCCTTGTTTTATACGAGGATAAAAGCTAATTGTTGCCAGATAAGTGTCACAATATAAATATTGTCTTTATACTTGTTTTAGTCTTAATTTTTATTTTGCATTGTATCTCTTATAACTTAATCTTAATCTCTTTTAATCTTAGCCTTTCATACTCATTATTTAGTGTTCTACTATAGTTGATTTTTGCTTAATTTTTATTTTTGCAGCGCGAAAAATTTGTGAAGGCCAGAGAAGAGGCGAAGAAACATTTTGAAGAGCGAAAACAAATTCGAAGATCAGCAAAGGGAATTCATACTGAAAAAGCTGGAGTATAGATGTCCTAACGAGGGATACCACGTCCGTGTTTTGTGTTCGGTATCAGATGGTACCAGGCATGAATAATGGACCTTAGTATTATCTGTAGCAGCATGCACTGACGACAGAAGCATCACTCATCCACAAACAACGGCAGATATGCGCGCCACTGACACCTGTATGTCTTGTCAGATCGCAATTCCAAGAAACTATGGTGTTCTAGTAAGTGGATCCCTGGTATCATTAATACTCGTCCCATAGTACGCGACATTTGAGAATAGAAAATTGGGTGGAACCGGAGGGGTTGAGAGCATAAATGTAACTTTTATCAATATTGGAATTACCAATGAAAAGTTCATTTACAATTTCACTTAATTTAGAGGAAATGGAGGAACCCATGGAAGACAGGATTGAATCTCAATCATAATTTTAATAACGGATTTATTGCTTTGAAGAGTTAAACCGTAAAAAAAGAAAAGAAAGAAACTTGATTTTTCGAAAGAGTGCAGTCAGTGGACGCTTACAGATAGGAAAGTTGCTTCTTCTTTTTTTATGGGTAGAGTAGCATAGAAAAAGTTGAAAGGATGCTCATTCGATTGGTCACTTCCAAGATTTTTTTTTCTATATTGGAAGAGATTAGGCCAATAAGGGAATATTTGAGGCATATTGTACTGCAAAATGACAATTTTGGCTTACAAATTGCTATTAAAAAATTGGAAGGTTTCAAGGAATTTTTGATAAGGACATGCTGTCACATGTTAGCGTATTTTGTTCCTAACAATATTTTGAGTTCCTTCAAGATGGCCGGTCGTCATATACTATCATAGTGTGAAGAAGTACCAAAAAATCAGTTCTCAGAAAATTTGGTGCACAGAAAGGCTCAAGTACTCTTTAAAAAATCCTTTTGACACCGTGCAACCACGAATCTTGATACTCGAGATGGGCTTAGACGTTTATCTGTCAATTGTCCACCTTTTTGTTGGAATGACAGTTCAACTTTCTGAACTGTCGTGACATTTCCAGACTTGAGAAAGATACTATTTGACCAAGACGACATTTTCATTTAGATGTATTTTTCTGATTTAAGAAAATTGAACAATCTATTAGATTTCTTGAAAACTTCAATAAGTTTTAAGCGTTTTTAGTTAAAATAATGATTTTTATAAGGTTAATAATTGAAATATCATTCTAATATGATAAAAAATAATAATAATAATGATAAATTTAATAATTGATTTTCTTATTTAATTTCTGAACGTTTTTGAATTAATACATGCTTTGATTTTGGTCCACCGCCCATGAATATTTAAAACGAAAATTGCACATTAATATTTTTTCTGACTAAATGGCTTTCTCATAGTTTTGATCGGACGATTTTGAAAAAAGGGTGAGGGAGGAGGCCTAGTTGCCCTCTGATTTTTGGTTACTTAAAAATACAACTAGAACTTTTTGTTTTTTTACGAACGATTTTATTAGTAACAAATATACGTAATTTACGAATTAAATAACGCAACGAACTATATTTTTATATTTTCATTATTTATATGAGGGGGCTTAACCCTCGTCATTACCTCGCTCTTTTGACTAAAGCTTGAATTTCATTCCAATTCTTTAGGAATGACCCGTGAATCACAAAGTCCGTAGAATAAATAGTTGAAATGACTAAAAATATTTTAGCGCATAGAGCAAGGTATTGTAGAGGAGATGAGCCCCTCATATGCTTAATAATCTTAGTTCATTTTTAAGTTTTAATGCTGCTCCTTACTTCCAGTTGAAAAAAATTATTTATTTTTCTAATTGTTTTTTTAAATAATGCTAGAAAATCCTGCGTCCCTTTCAAGCAAATTTTCTTCCCTCTTGATGAATTCCTCCATGGAAAAATCTTCCCACGTAACCTCCTCCTCCGACCCACCCTAAGGTGGAGAAGTCTCCCTGAAAACAGCTGTAAACTTCGCAACACTGAAGGGAAACCACAAACTTCGCACTATGTAACGCTGTGACAAGCGTCTTTGCCTTCGGAGCGGTCACTGATTCACTCCAGTGACTAATGTGTTCCAAAGCCTGGATGATTTTTGGAAGTTCGGACACAAACTGCATAAGTGACTCGTGTTGCTCGATCCACCTCGTCTCGCCGATTCCCGTGAGCTGAGCTTTTAGAACCTTATTCAAGACGTAATTTCTCTTCGCAGATGCATTAAATTATGCAACAACTACTTTATAATGCTTATGGCATTTCTGATGCTCGAAACAGCAGAGCTTCTTGACAAAGAAAGGTTCAGGGTGTGGTTAAAGCAGGGACAACGAGACATATTTTTAGCTTTTTTTTTTAATTTCTACATCACCACACCATCACATCACCTTTTTTTTAATTATAGCACCACAGTTATTTGATACCATCATTGCACACCCATCCGTCCCGATTCCAACACAGTCAAGTAAATTCAAACCCATTTCTTCTGAAAGGCTCAGAACTAGTTGGCCAATCACTTTTCCGTTGACAGTCGGCTCTTTGTCTGCAGTGGAAAGTTCAAAGGTGGCATGATGAACGTCAACAAAACCTATGAAGTCCTAGCGTCTAGGGTTATCGAAGGCATAGCAGAGAAATAAACTAAGTTGCGATGAATGTGACACATCTGTTGTCTCATTAAAAATGATGCTGTAATACCTTGCTGACTTTAATCTTTCTAGAATGACACCTATAACTTCTTTCGCACAACAGTCAATCAACTGAATTGTTTTGCTGATGTAGGTAGCATTTTTTCCTGATGTTTTCAGTTGTTCCTTTAATTTACTGTCGCCACTTTCAGCACGATAACGTAGTAGTTCTCGGAAGTTTCCTTCATTGGAAAGCGGCATGTCATCCAAGTTTAAGCTGCCATCATCCCGATCGCCCCTCAGTGGAATATTCTGCCTTCCTAGAAATATGATTGATTCCAGAATCGGCTTAAGCCTCTCTCAGTTTTCTGTTACTTGCTTCATTTGCTGTTCGTTGACACGATTATTTACAGATTCGTGCGGAGAATGGTACACTCTTAGAAACGACTTTCCAGCCTCTACCACGTCATGATGGTACTGGGAAGTATCATGTACTGTCAGGTCTCCATCTTTTCCCAGTAACTTAGCAAATTTTTTGACAGGCTTTGTGACCAGCTTTTGTAAGGGAACCTGTCTGTTTGAACCCCCGCTTGCCCCAGTTACAAAAAGAGGACAGTATTTGCAAAAAAGGCCTTTCTGGGCAGCAGAATATACAAGCCAGTGGAAACTCTGCAAATGAGAATCGTTCAAGTACCTTTTTTCGTCTTTCCCCCGCTTTAAATGAACAGAATATGGCATTTGGCATCCAATCGGGAGTTTCCATGGCCTCTCCAGAAGCTTGCACTTTATTCGGTCGTCAATGGCATATATTGTATCGATGTGGATCCCAATATCGTTTTCCAGAAACAGGATAGGGGGCGGGGGTGTTGCTGGATGATCACTCTGAACGCTAACGGGGTTAACAGAAGATGGCAAAGTGATAGGAATTTGCCCGTGTTCGCCACTTCCAACAGAACTAATTGAAGAGCTACTTGCAGTTACAGTTTCACTATCCATTCTGGGAGACTTTGAAATGACAAGGCTGTCAAGCGTCTTTTGTCCGCGTTTTCCTGACATCAATATCGTTTAAACGACGAAAATCCTCGTGACACATACACATTCAAGTTTCTTTATACACTGGAACAAAATGTTTGTTTTGACACTTTAGGTCCGGTTGCGTTGCACAACCCCACCCACTTCCAATGTTTACATCGAACAGGGAGGTGAGAACTAGCTAAAATTTACCGGGTGAATTGTTGCTATGCTATGAGGTGACAAAAAAATACTCAAGGCTAGCTTGATAGTGGAAAAGCTGTGGAATGAACGTAATGTAAAAAGGTTTTACAGTCTAGTTACAGTAGTTAGAACATGCGTTAATGCCGACTTCCGTAAGTGTAGTAAAAAAATTACAGCCCTTCTAGGGAGAGCTGCAATCGCCCCCCTCACCCCCCCCTGGATCTACCCCTGAAATATTGACTAGGTGTTACGGCACCTACTGATTATACAAAGCAAGATGAAAGAAGTTTCGTGTTTTAATTTATTTTTTACTTTTAAGGTAAACCATCCTACCTGCGGTCACATTGCTTAAATTCAAAGACTCAACGGTCATGGGTGTAGGTACTTCAACTGGGCAAATATTACTGTACGATATCCGAAGTGATAAGCCTTTCACTGTCAAAGATCATCAATATGGGAAGGAGATTAAAAAATTGGCTTCTCATCCTTATCAAGGTCATGATTTGGTCGCATCTATGGAATCAAGGGTTTTGAGGTACTGGGATAAAGATATGGTAGGCTATGGGTAGAGCTACACAATAATTAAGGCTCTACTGGCCTCAGGGTTCGATGATCACATGGGAAAAAGGATGAGAATATTAAATCTACTGGTTTTGATCTCCTTGAATACGATTTTGAACTTTTGTCAGCGCTGAATTGCATAGGCATAGCCAGGGAGGGGGGGGGAGGCTAGGTTCAGTAAAGCCCCATAAAAACTCAATTATCCTGGTATACCTTATATTGAAAAGAATACTTTTTGATTTGACCTTGAAGATTTTAATTGGCTATCGGAAAAAATACTTTTGAATTCAATTTATAGTTGATTGATTTAATTTGCTAGGATTTCATTACGACTATGAAATTAATATTATTTGAAATTAAATAGAGAAAAACTAGCTTGAGCTTTTCTAAATGTATTGAAGAAAATAATTATAGAAATACTTGATTTTTTTGTGATATTTGTTTTCTCTTATAAAATAACGGTCATAACTAGTTATTTAAGAACAGCAGGCATAACCAGATATCTGTAATGGTCAGAATTTAAAAAAAGCAGGCATAATCGGTTATTTGTAATGCTCATAACCAGTTATTTAAGAAAAGCAAGCACAGCCTTTTATTTTTATTTAGCCTCTTCTGGTCCCCTGTTTCTAGCGTCGGATCTAGGGGATGGGTGGGAGGATAAGGGGCTTAGATCACTTATTGAAAAAATGCCAGAAAAATTAGGTGCTAAAGGCAGATTCTTTCTTTTTCTTTTAGTCATAAATGTAATTTTTAGGGATACCAGCGGAGATTTGGTCGCTATTGAATATTACTGATAAAATGAAACCGTCCTACTATTATATCTAACCTATATGATAACAGAAAGTAAAATTAATCGAAGCCTTTTTTGAGGTCTTTTGTTTTTTTGGGGGGAAGAAATCCTTAGATCGTAAATTCAGAAGTTCTTATCTTTTTTAAAAGTAACCAAAGAACTATTGTAATTTTTTGTTGTTTAGCCTAAATTTAGTACGTTTTATTTACGAGTGGTTTCCAAGATCCCTTCGAAGTGAACCAAAATCTGATTTATCCCCACCCCACCTCCCCTTTTTTGATTTGGTTCTGGTATATAGATAGATAGATAAACTTTCTTTTTACCAAAATTTTCATGGCGCTGCCAAATTTGTTCGATATAGTCACATTAATAAGCGACGAAAAAAACAAACAAACAAAAAAAAAAAAAAACAATGAAAACAAGCACTAATAAATCGCCCTTATCTTCCTTATACATTTTTACAAAACTAGGTATAAAACTCTTCGCTAACCGCTGGTGAGCACATCGTACCGGCTGAAGTTTCTCAAAAGGCACTGCAGGCCGGTGCGGGAGTCGTTTTGTTGTGGATTGAGGGGGGAAATGCTTTTGTGGATTTGGTGGATCAGAGATTTTCTTCCGAAATCCATGCAGAGTTTCTCTCTTCTTTTTTCCAGAGTCTGCATTTTACGTATTCTAGATTCGCAAAGTGTAAGATTGACCAGTTCTTTCTAACCAGTTAAAGTAGCCAATGCATCTATTTCAAATTTTCAAACAGTTCATGGCAACGAACTTTAATGAAAGAGTGATGCTGCTCAATTTTAACCGAAAGTCTGACCACCAGAGTTTTGATAACTATAGATCCATTAAAAGAACTGAATTTTTATGCTGATTCCAAATATGTAATGTTAATTAAGTTTATAGTTACCAAGTTATTAGCCTGAGAAAATTTGCCCAATTTTGGAAAAAAGGAGGGAAACACCTCCAGAAAACCCTACAGTAGAGGTTTCAAGTTCTGAGGTTCAGTAGAGGTTCTTGGATACAAAAATGTGGAGTTTTGCACTTTTTGCAAGAAGAAAGATCGCGAATGCGGGTTTATTTGTTTGTTTGTTTTTTTGTTTGTGTATTTTGTTTTCCTCAAGGACGATCTTATCGAACCAGCGGTTCTAGAAGATAGGGAGAGGGGTCATCTGATTGGAAATAAAAATTTCTAGTGCCCTTGTAAATCAACATTAAACATTTTAGGGCATCTAGCCCCCCTCCCAAGCTTCGTTTTGACATGGCTCCTATAGTTCCCGGAGAAAGAGCTAAAAGTTACGCAATTTCACCATTGCCATGTAGTATTTGTTATTGGGAACTTTGTTATTGGGAGATTTTTGCTGGGGTATTTTCTATGGGACATTTCTCTTTGGGGAGGAAATTTTACACGGAGGGAAGTAGTTTTCTTGGTATGATTTGAGAACTGTTACAAACAATTTTTTTCAGCTGAAAGTAATGAGCACCATTAAAACTTAAAACGAACAGAAATTATTCCGTATATGAAGAGGGTTGCCCCATCCTCAACACCTCGTGTTTTAAGCTTAGGTTTTGTTTTTTGTCCCAATTATTTAAGAGTGACTCCTGAAACACAAGGGGCGTTTAATCAAAATAAGAAGCTTTTTTTGAAGTTCTAAAATACTTTAGCGCAAAGAGCGAGGTGTTGAGGGGGTGGGAACCTTCATCATATACGGAATAATTTATTTTCATTTTAAGCTTTAATGTTGTTCATTTCTTCCGGTGGGAAAAAGTACATTTGTATTTAACTGTTATAAAGGCTGAATTACGGGCAAGGCCGTATCCAGGGCGGAGGTAGAGGATTTGACCCTCTGAAATGTTTGTCCGACTCGTAAAAATGTAACAAAAATATTGATATAAACATATTTTGATGTGTTTTTTAGGTTTTTGTATCCCCCTCCCCCCAACAAAATCCGTCTGTATCCCCCACCCCCCCCAAAAAAAATCCTGAATACGGCCTTGATTTTGGGGTTAACGAATTTTTACTTAAAAAACTCTGTTTTAGTATGCCTTTTTTACGTCTTTTCTAATGACTTTTGAATGCTAAAGACACCGATTACCACCATGTTAAGTGACTTCAATGCATCTTTTCTTTCTAGACAAAAAGAATTAATTTGCTGTGACAGTTTGAGCTCGAACTTGAGAATAGTATGGAAATAGGAAGAAGTACATTAGTTTTGCCCATGATAGATTTAAATCATCTCGGGTTTTGCAAAATGATTTTAGTATTATCATGCGTCCAGTGATAGAAGGTCTTACCTTATGGTAGCACTGTGGAAGTAGGCCCTGCTTGGCAATACAGGGCAGCAAGGATTTACTTCTGCTGCCTTAGGGCTGGGCAACTGGCTTGCAACTTTTCCCCGTAAAAAAATAACAAAAAACAACTGAAAGGCTGTTTTGATCCCCTATATGCTAATAATGACATTTAGGGCATCGGGCATATAGGGCATGCAGTTGCCGCAGGGCCTAACAGGCTTACAACTTGTCCCCGTAAAAAAACATCACAAAAAACAATTGAAAGGCTGTTTCAATGCCCTATATACCAGTAATGGCATTACAGTATCTTTATATACTAAATGTGAAGTTTTTCAAATTTCGCTGTATTAAATTTCATAAAATGATTAAAGAATATAACCATATAGTCCTAAATTCCGAACAGAAATTTTGGTCATAGTTGCCAGGGTAGGGTTAAGAACTATTTAAAAATAAAAGTGCCGAATGTTTGGGAAGACTAGAAAAAAAAAAGATGTCAAGACGTGTCTATCAATGAAATAGCCCATGAAAGATGATTCTTGTTGTACAATTAAATTAAATTGAATTTTTTTGAATTTGTATAATTAAAAATAATCTACCTTGGTGACTTATAATAGCCAATAAATTCTTGGAGCTGCTCAACATTTTATTTAAAAAGTAAAAGATACTATTAAGCTAGGTTCTGACAGGAGTTGAATTGCACTTCGATGGCCGGACTTCACATCAGCCGATGAAAAGTATTTTTTCATAATGGTGAATTAACGGTTCGTTATGTTTGCGAATTAGAGGTAGAACATTCGTTTGTTTGACCGATTTGTCAATGACCAAATTTGTCAAATGACCGTTTTTATATTAAATTGTTAATATACAAACAAATATATGTTAATATACAAGCAAATATATTGTAATGGGATCCTTTTTTGGATAAAAATTTTGGGAAAGATTTGCTTTAGATCAGGTGTATCGATAGGGATGACAGTGGTCAGGTATGGTTATGAAGCGTGGGCGTTCCGAAAAACAGAGGAGTCGCTAGACGTTTTCTACAGATATTGCCTATGGAATATTTTCGGTACCTGGTTGAGTGACCGTATTTCAAATAGTAAGCTGTACAAACAATGTGGTTCAAGCTTTCTAGGGATATAATGAGAGAAACAATGAGTTCAAGTTCTTTATTATTCTTTAACTATACATATTCAAACTATTGACATAACATCCCCGGCAGGGAGACTGGCTCGAAAGCCGAAAATTGGCTAGGATATGTTCTGTGGATGAAGGATTACAGATTGCCGTAGATTGTCCTTTTCGGCCAATTGTGTATAGCCAAACAAAATTTCGGATTGTCCCTGAATTTGGTGGGAGGATGTCGTATAGAAAGATTTATGGAAAACTGGAACTTCTTTGGAGGGTGCAAAGAGAGAGGTTTCGAATAAATTGAGACGGAGAAGGAGTAGGCGTTGCTGTGTTGGCCTCAGGTGGCTTTGTGCTGCAGTGAGCTGTTAGTAGTAGTAGTAGTAGTATCTGCCAGAACTAACATTTTGACGTCACTTGGTCGTTTCCACTTGACAACAGATTTTTTGTCTTCTTTCAGACCTCAGCCTTACTGTCTCTGCTTTGATTTTGCTAGGATATAAAACCACTTGAAAATAAGATTTGCTTCGTTATACTAGTACAAACCCCTTAAAAATCTGGGATATTTGTAGATTCATTTTTATATCTATCATGATTTATGTTCTCATATTTTGTTTTTATTTCCAGGGCAAGCCTTTTTGTTCAATTGAAGCAAAGGCAGATTTTAATGACTTCTGTCTTGTTCCTGATACTGGTATGATGTTTCTGGCCAACAAGGATAAGAAAATGCTGACATATTACATACCTGTAAGATTTTAAAGTAATCCATTTCATTAGTTGAAAATCTTCAACAGTTCCTTGATGTACACAGACATCTAATGAGAATAATTTGTCACACATTTTGGACCAGTATTATTTTTCTGTAACTACATAGTCTTCAGCTAAATGAATGTTTGCTTCCGTGTAGATTTCTCAATCAAATCGAAAGACAGTGATGGCGGAAAGTGCCATCTATGTTAAAGGATCACTGTTCTACTATTTACTCAATTGAAAAAGAATGTGAAAATTGCTTTAAAATATTTTTGTGTAAATTTTTAAAGAGCCAAGTACTGCTAAAAGTAAATAGACAAATATTAGTATTTTCAAGAGATTGAAAATGAAATTATTCAAAAATACCTGTCAAAATAAAGACTTGGTCATTTTTTGTTTTGGCCACGGTCTTAATCAAAGGTTGGCCACGTTTAGAATTGTAAGATTCAATGGGAAAAAAATATAAGGTGTAGCACCTTAAATCACATTTAAAAGAATATTGCTTAAAAAACATTAAATAATAAAAAAAAGAAAAGAAAATCAAATTACTCTGCATGATTAGTAAGGGCAGAGTAGTATCTTTATTGATCTCGGCCTCTGACTTCTCTGCAATTGAACGTTTTCGATTTTAAATGTTCGTACTTATATCATTTCAGTCACTGGGTCCTGCTCCCAGCGGGTGTAGTTTCTTAGACAACCTTACAGAAGAATTAGAAGAAACCAATGTCACTTCAGTTTATGATGACTTCAAATTTGTTACAGCTAAAGACCTAGACGAACCTGGACTTTCACACTTGACTGGAAGTGAGATGCTGTGTGCTTACGGAAGTAAGATGATATATATATATATATATATATATATATATATATATATATATATATATATATATATATATATATATATATATATATATATATATAGTGAATAGGGTGAATGGTGTAGAGTCTTCCTATCCTGGTATCTTTGAAGATGGTAGGCTGGCCGTCGACTGTCTTACCCTGTTTTCGACGTTCAAACATTTTATTTTTAGCATTCCACGTGTAATACGAAGGCACTTGAATCATTGCAAAAGAATCATTTTAAAGAATCACAAAAAAATCACGATAAGTGTTATGTATAGTGAATGGTGTATGGTAGTGAATGGGCTGAATGGTGTGGAGTCTTCCTATCGTGGTATCTTTGAAGATGGTAGGTTGGCCGTCGACTGTCTTACCCTGTTTTCGACGTTCAAATATTTTATTTTTAGCATTCCACGTGTAATACGAAGGCACTAGAATCATTGCAAAAGAATCATTTTAAAGAATCACAAAAGAATCACGATAAGTGTCACGTATAGTGAAAGGTGTATGGTAGTGAATGGGGTGAATGGTGTAGAGTCTTCCTATCGTGGTATCTTTGAAGATGGTAGGTTGGCCGTCGACTGTCTTACCCTGTTTTCGACGTTCAAATATTTTATTTTTAGCATTCCACGTGTAATACGAAGGCACTTGAATCATTGCAAAAGAATCATTTTAAAGAATCATAAAAGAATCACGGTAAGTGTCATGTATAGTGAATGGTGTATGGTAGTGAATGGGGTGAATGGTGTAGAGTCTTCCTATCATGGTATATTTGAAGATGGTAGGTTTGCCGTCGACTGACTTACCCTGTTCTCGACGTTCAAATGTTTTATTTTTAGCATTCCACGTGGAATGCACTGGAATCATTGCAAAAGAATCATTTTAAAGAATCATAAAAGAATCACGATAAGTGTCATGTATAGTGAATGGTGTATGGTAGTGAATGGGGTGAATGGTGTAGAGTCTTCCTATCATGGTATATTTGAAGATGGTAGGTTTGCCGTCGACTGACTTACCCTGTTTTCGACGTTCAAATGTTTTATTTTTAGCATTCCACGTGGAATGCACTGGAATCATTGCAAAAGAATCATTTTGACATAACGAAAAGAAAGCAGTTAACGTTGTATCCGGTGGATTCAGGGCTCTTTGTTGCACGTTGGATTCCGAAAAATAAACACGTTGACCATTCTGTAAATGTACCGCTAAGTGTACGACAGCTGGACTTCGTTCATATATCGGAAATGAAAGAATTCGCCAAACAGCTTCAGTACTGCTTATGTATCTTCCAGCCTGATATTGTACGATTTCATCAATATCACTGATTTCGGACTGCATGCCAAAAACTGCCATGTCGCTGCCTTTGGTGACGCACTTACATATGTATTTTATTCCCTTTACGGAGTTACAGTATTCAACATTTATGCGTGCATTAAATGTTTTTGACAATAAAGGTGAATATGGAACAACCCACTGATTATCTACTTCGATGGTGGTACGGTTATGATTCTTTATTATTGCTGTTTTACCGCCATCTTAGATAGATCTTGTTCTATATTTTGGGTAACCATCATTGCCAGTAATTGTGTTGGGTATTAAAAGTCCAGGATATTGATTTGTGCACCTTCTTTTGATTTTGCATGGTAATTTTTCATTCAGTGCACCGCAAGATCCATGTATCATATTTTTTACCACAATATCTGTTATTAGATGTTATTAGATCTGTTATTAGATCCACATCGGTTCCCGAATTTCTCATCTTTTTAACTCTTTGGCTCGTCAATTGTATTTTGAGGAATAAATACATACTACTTTAATATTACTTTTTTTGGCTTCTGACTTTCCATAGTCAGTGATCATTTACCGTGAGTTTTATTTATGATTCGTTCAAGGAAACAGGCCTAGTCTACTTAAAAGACAATAAGCTAGGACAAGAACTTTTATCGAACCGATTGGTAGAAGGAATAATTTCTAAGTTAAAAAAATGCAACTGTGAGAGAAGGGCTTCATGATTTCTATTACTATAATAAGAGAAAAGTTGAGATTACTAGGATACGTTCTGCGAACGAAGGATGACAGATTTCCAAAGATTGTACTTGTCGGCCAACTATCTAGGGCCAAACGAAAAGCAGGTTATCCCTGAATGGGGTGGGAGGAGGTCATCAGGAGAGACTTAAAGGCAATTGGAACTTCTTGGGAGGTCAGAAAGAGGGAGGTATTGAATAGATTTGGATGGAGGAGGAGCATGTGTAACTATGTTGGGTTAATGTTTAGATTTGTTACAAGTGCTCTAAAGTGCGTATTACTGCATATAGCAAAATTCTGATGATCGCATATTGTTTCATTGTCATTATTAAAGAAGCGTATCCATGTTTTAGCTTTCTAAAATCCCCCTCCAGCGAGACTAAAACTGCGTAAAGTGGGCTTGCTTTCAGGTAACATTACCTAGAGAGCGAAGCGTATTAGTCCTTGAGCCCTGTGGGGCGAGGTCTGTTTTCTATATTTATTGAACAAGGAGTGATAAAACTAAAAAAAAAACTCAAACGAGGTTTATTAAACTAATGTAGAATACAGACCTCGCCCCGCTTCCCTCCTTCCCTTAGACCTCTTATCCTCCTACACATATTATAAGATATTAAGGCGATAAGTTCATCCGTCCAACGTTTAATTCTAGGCTTCTTTTTTTACTTCTTGTGGAAGTGGTTGCTTATCTAACTTATAGTCCGTCCGAGGTCTCGTACTTCTTTTTACATTGTCTTATATATTTTCCGTATGGCCCAAATCCAAGATAATAACTTATTGATGGTTTTCAGGAAGAAGAAGAAGAAGGAAGGTCAAGCAACGAAGATGAGAGCAATTTTTATGATAGCTCAGAGGATGAAAAAAAAAATAGCGAAAGAATTAAGCAAGACCTATAAAAAGTGAGGTGGGATAAAGAACAGAGAGAATATGAAGCAAGACAAGCTGCTAGAAACGAGCCGAAATTTCTTGAGTTTAAAACAGTTTCTCAATTTGGTAATGCTGGCTTGAAGACGAAATCCAAAAGGCGAAACAAATATGATATTGTCGCTTTCAGTTTTGTTTTCTTTTTTAGGTGGTAGTTGTGTTTTCAAAAGGTTAGTGTAAAAAAAAAGTACTAGTTCAAGGGATTCATTGTTCCAGACAGACCTTTTAATCCCTAAAATTAAAGATGTAATGTTGGGGGAGGGAAAGGGTGGCAAAAGGCAGGTTTTATTATTTATATTAGTCGCGAATTTTTATTCTGACATTTTTAAAGTATAGGTTGCCAGCGACGTGTATAAGTTGAGTTTGTTTTTTAACAATAAATTTACAACTGCAAAAAAACTTTTAAATTCTCTCTCTTGTAAGGGTAAATTGCTAGTAAGAAACAAAGGAGCAAAAAAACTCTTTTTTGAGGAAAAGGGTCATATTTGAAAAACAAAACAACAAAGCTGGCGGGATATGTTAAAAATGTAGGAATAGATGAGACAGATCGTGAGCATCATGGGGTTTTGAGAGATGAAGAACTCCCTAAAAATTTCTCAAAAGAGTTAGAGAGCCAATAGAGAGTTGATGCTTCGAAATAAAGTACCACGTGTCCGATCAGGGAGCATTAAAAATATCTTGTTCATCTCTTTTTAATTCAGTAGCCTCTCTAGCCTCTCTTTTTAAGCCTTTAGCTGCTTTTACAGCTGTATATCTTGCTTCATGCCTAGACGGGGATAGAAAGCTTGTTTACTTAGCTTTTTATTGTTGTCATTATTCTTTTATCGTAACTATTATTTTATAGGCTTTTCCTAAGCCAAATTTGGTTTACCAAATCGTTTACAAATTGGTAGGCTAGAGAGAGAAAAATCAAAACAAAATCATCAAACCCATGAATAAACTGAAATTAGCTGTATAACCTGAAATTATCATTTCTCTTTTGGACTTGTCCTTGGGCTTTGGGCCTTAAAGGTTTATTTGAGGATTGAAATTAAATACACTGCCCGATTAAGCAGCGATTTTCTTCTATCTTAGATGACTAGAATTGTAGATGACTCTACAATCTTAGATGACTAGAATGAGTAGGATGACAATAACAATCTTAGATGAATAGGATGACTACTCACTTTGATGACTAGAATGTACGAAAAGGTACAAGTTGAGAGAAAGATAAATCATTAGCCAACTTAAACTGCTGAATTGCCATAATTTCCCCATCAAACAGTTGGTGGTAACGAACTGTAGTAAGGAGCGACCCGGCTCAATAGTGGCCAAAACTCTAAAAAATTGAATTTTGATATCAATAGCTACATCAAAAGAATCGCATTTTAATACTAATTTTAAATATATAAGTTTCATCAAGTTTAGTCTTACCCATCAAAAGTTACAAGCCTGAGAAAATTTGCCTTATTTAAGAAAATAGGGGGAAACACCTCCTAAAAGTCATAGAATCTTAACGAAGATCACAACATCAGATTCAGCATATCAGAGAACCCTACTGTAGAAGTTTCAAGCTCCTATCTACAAAAATGTGGAATTTTGTATTTTTTGCCAGAAGACAAATCACGGGTGCGTGTTTATTTGTTTGTTTGTTTGTTTTTTTTTTCTTTTTCCCAGGGGTCATCGTATCGACCAAGTGGTCCTAGAATGTCGCAAGAGGGCTCATTCTAACGGAAATGAAAAGTCCTAGTGCTCTTTGCTCTTTTAAAGTGACCAAACAAATTGGAGGGCATCTAGGCTCCCTCCCACGCAGATTTTTTCCCAAAGTCAACGGATCAAAATTTTGAGATAGACATTTTGTTCATCATAGTCAAAAACCATAATAAATATGTATTTGGGGATGATTTACTCCCCCACAATCCCTGGGGGAGGGGCTGCAAGTTATAAACTTTGACCAGTATTTACATATAGTAATGGTTATTGGGAAGTGTACAGACATTTTCAGGGGGATTTTATTTTGTTTGGGGGGTGGAGCTGAGGGGAGGGGGCTATGTTGGAAGATCTTTCCTTGGAGGAATCAATCATGGGGGATGAAAAATTCAAGGAAAAGGGCGCATGATTTTCTAGCATTACTATAAGAAAACAATGAAAAATAAACATGAAAACGTTTTTACAAATGAAAGGAAGGAGTAGCATTGAAACTTAAAACGAACAGAGATTATTACGCATATGAGGGGTTCTAAAAGTACTTTAGCATAAAGAGCGAGGTATTTAGGAGGAGATAAATACCTCGCTCTTTATGCTAAAGTATTTTTAGTAATTTCAACTATTTATTCTACGACCTTTCTGATTCAGGGGTCATTCTTAAAGAATTGGGACAAAAGTTAAGATTTAGTGTAAAGAGCGAGGTATTAACGAGGATACAAACCCCCTTGTATACATAATAAAAATATAAGATTATGAAAGTTTGTTACGTAAGTTGCTAATTTATAAGCTACGCACATTTTTACTAATAAAAACGTTCGTTAAAAATTAAAAGTTCTAGTTGCCTTTTTAAGCAACCGAAAAATTGGAGGGCAACTAGGCCTCCTTCTCCACCCCTTACTTCTCAAAATCGTCTGATCAAAACTAAGAGAAAGCCATTTAGCCAAAAAAAGAATTAATATACAAATTTCATTTTAATAATTTTCGCGCGGAGAGCCAAAACCAAACATGCAGTAATTCAAAAACGTTCGGAAATTAAATTTAAAAAAAAACTATTTTTTTTGCTGAAAGTAAGGATCGACATTAAAACTTAAAACGAACAGAAATTACTCCGGTTATAAAATGGGTTGTCCTCTCCGCAATCCCTCCCTCTTTACGCTAAATTTTGACTCTTTGCCACAATTCTACTTTTTAAAACAATTAAAAGCTTTAGCGTAAAGAGCGAGGGATTGCGGAGGGGACAACCCATTTTATATACGGAGTAATTTCTGTTCGTTTTAAGTTTTAATGTCGCTCCTTACTTTCAGCTAAAAACAATCCTTTTTTTATTTAATTTTTAGAAGAAACAGCATTCGAACCTCGTTTTCGACTTTTTCTACTCTAACAGCGCACGAATTCGGATTTAGACCATTTCGCTTTGAATAGCGAAAATGTAAAATTATATTTACTCAGTTCTCATGTTTTGTTTGACAAATGTAAAGGAAATTTCTTTATTCATTTTCAGAGTTGTAGCCTTGTCGCCTGCGCATCGACGTCATCATTTGGAACATAACAACGCTGTCGCATATTTACTTCATAGAAAGTATTTAGACAGGACATGATTCAAACAAAATTCTCTAGCTGAAGGATTGTTTTACATGTTTATATAAAAAATATTTAAACATAGAAAATAATAGCTAGAGAAACCGCATACAACCATAGAAAAGCCATGTTAACCAGCTACAAAGTAAGATCTTGACTCGTTTGTTTTATTGAAATATGGAAAAAAGTGATTCAAAAACTCCACTCTCCTATAAAATAATAAAACTGCCCCCTATACCCTTTCTCTTGGTTAGCGACAGCGTTGTTATCTTCCAAATGATGACGTCGATGCGCAGGCGACAAGGCTACATAACTCTGAAAATGAATAAAGAAATTTCCTTTACATTTGTCAAACAAAACATGAGAACTGAGTAAATATAATTTTACATTTTCGCTATTCAAAGCGAAATGGTCTAAATCCGAATTCGTGCGCTGTTAGAGTAGAAAAAGTCGAAAACGAGGTTCGAATGCGGTTTCTTCTAAAAATTAAATAAAAAAAGGATTGTTTTTAGCTGAAAGTAAGGAGCGACATAAAAACTTAAAACGAACAGAAATTACTCCGTATATAAAATGGGTTGTCCCCTCCGCAATCCCTCGCTCTTTACGCTAAATCTTTTAATTGTTTTAAAAAGTAGAATTGTGGCAAAGAGTCAAACTTTAGCGTAAAGAGCGAGGGATTGCGGAGAGGACAACCCATTTTATATACGGAGTAATTTCTGTTCGTTTTAAGTTTTAATGTCGATCCTTACTTTCAGCAAAAAAAATTAGTTTTTTTTTAAATTTAATTTCCGAACGTTTTTGAATTACTGCATGTTTGGTTTTGGCTCTCCGCGCGAAAATTATTAAAATGAAATTTGTATATTAATTCTTTTTTTGGCTAAATGGCTTTCTCTTAGTTTTGATCAGACGATTTTGAGAAGTAAGGGGTGGAGAAGGAGGCCTAGTTGCCCTCCAATTTTTCGGTTGCTTAAAAAGGCAACTAGAACTTTTAATTTTTAACGAACGTTTTTATTAGTAAAAATGTGCGTAGCTTATAAATTAGCAACTTACGTAACAAACTTTCATAATCTTATATTTTTATTATGTATACAAGGGGGTTTGCATCCTCGTTAATACCTCGCTCTTTACACTAAATCTTAACTTTTGTCCAAATTCTTTAAGAATGACCCCTGAATCAGAAAGGTCGTAGAATAAATAGTTGAAATTACTAAAAATACTTTAGCATAAAGACCGAGGTATTTATCTCCTCCTAAATACCTCACTCTTTATGCTAAAGTACTTTTAGAACCCCTCATATGCGTAATAATCTCTGTTCGTTTTAAGTTTCAATGCTACTCCTTCCTTTCATTTGTAAAAACGTTTTCATGTTTATTTTTCATTGTTTTCTTATAGTAATGCTAGAAAATCATGCGCCCTTTTCCTTGAATTTTTCATCCCCCATGATTGATTCCTCCAAGGAAAGATCTTCCAACATAGCCCCCTCCCCTCAGCTCCTCCCCCCAAACAAAATAAAATCCCCCTGAAAATGTCTGTACACTTCCCAATAACCATTACTATATGTAAATACTGGTCAAAGTTTGTAACTTGCAGCCCCTACCCCAGGGATTGTGGGGGAGTAAATCATCCCCAAATACATATTTATTATGGTTTTTGACTATGATGAACAAAATGGCTATCTCAAAATTTTGATCCGTTGACTTTGGGAAAAAATCTGCGCGGGAGGGAGCCTAGATGCCCTCCAATTTGTTTGGTCACTTTAAAAGAGCAAAGAGCACTAGGACTTTTCATTTCCGTTAGAATGAGCCCTCTTGCGACATTCTAGGACCACTTGGTCGATACGATGACCCCTGGGAAAAAGAAAAAAAACAAAAAAAACAAACAAACAAAAAAACACGCTCCCGTGATTTGTCTTCTGGCAAAAAATACAAAATTCCACATTTTTGTAGATAGGAGCTTGAAACTTCTACAGTAGGGTTCTCTGATATGCTGAATCTGATGTTGTGATTTTCGTTAAGATTCTATGACTTTTAGGAGGTGTTTCCCCCTATTTTCTTAAATAAGGCAAATTTTCTCAGGCTCGTAACTTTTGATGGGTAAGACTAAACTTGATGAAACTTATATATTTAAAATTAGCATTGAAATGTGATTCTTTTGATGTAGCTATTGCTATCAAAATTCAATTTTTTAGAGTTTTGGCTACTATTGAGCCGGGTCGCTCCTTACTACAGTTCGTTACCACCAACTGTTTGATGGGGAAATTATGGCAATTCAGCAGTTTAAGTTGGGTAATGATTTATCTTTCTCTCAACTTGTACCTTTTCGTACATTCTAGTCATCAAAGCGAGTAGTCATCCTATTCATCTAAGATTGTTATTGTCATCCTACTCATTCTAGTCATCTAAGATTGTAGAGTCATCTACAATTCTAGTCATCTAAGGTAGAAGAAAATCGCTGCTTAATCGGGCAGTGTGTTTAATTTCTATCCTCAAATAAACCTTTAAGGCCCAAAGCCCAAGGACAAGTCCAAAAGAGAAATGGTAATTTCAGGTTATACAGCTAATTTCAGTTTATTCATGGGTTTGATGATTTTGTTTTGATTTTTCTCTCTAGCCTACCAATTTGTAAACGATTTGGTAAACCAAATTTGGCTTAGGAAAAGCCTATAAAATAATAGTTACGATAAAAGAATAATGACAACAATAAAAAGCTAAGTAAACAAGCTTTCTATCCCCGTCTAGGCATGAAGCTAGATATACAGCTGTAAAAGCAGCTAAAGGCTTAAAAAGAGAGGCTAGAGAGGCTACTGAATTAAAAAGAGATGAACAAGATATTTTTAATGCTCCCTGATCGGACACGTGGTACTTTATTTCGAAGCATCAACTCTCTATTGGCTCTCTAACTCTTTTGAGAAATTTCTAGGGAGTTCTTCATCTCTCAAAACCCCATGATGCTCACGATCTGTCTCATCTATTCCTATATTTTTAACATATCCCGCCAGCTTTGTTGTTTTGTTTTTCAAATATGACCCTTTTCCTCAAAAAAGAGTTTTTTTGCTCCTTTGTTTCTTACTAGCAATTTACCCTTACAAGAGAGAAAATTTAAAAGTTTTTTTGCAGTTGTAAATTTATTGTTAAAAAACAAACTCAACTTATACACGTCGCTGGCAACCTATACTTTAAAAATGTCAGAATAAAAATTCGCGACTAATATAAATAATAAAACCTGCCTTTTGCCACCCTTTCCCTCCCCCAACATTACATCTTTAATTTTAGGGATTAAAAGGTCTGTCTGGAACAATGAATCTCTTGAACTAGTACTTTTTTTTACACTAACCTTTTGAAAACACAACTACCACCTAAAAAAGAAAACAAAACTGAAAGCGACAATATCATATTTGTTTCGCCTTTTGGATTTCGTCTTCAAGCCAGCATTACCAAATTGAGAATCTGTTTTAAACTCAAGAAATTTCGGCTCGTTTCTAGCAGCTTGTCTTGCTTCATATTCTCTCTGTTCTTTATCCCACCTCACTTTTTATAGGTCTTGCTTAATTCTTTCGCTATTTTTTTTTTCATCCTCTGAGCTATCATAAAAATTGCTGTCATCTTCGTTGCTTGACCTTCCTTCTTCTTCTTCTTCCTGAAAACCATCAATAAGTTATTATCTTGGATTTGGGCCATACGGAAAATATATAAGACAATGTAAAAAGAAGTACGAGACCTCGGACGGACTATAAGTTAGATAAGCAACCACTTCCACAAGAAGTAAAAAAAGAAGCCTAGAATTAAACGTTGGACGGATGAACTTATCGCCTTAATATCTTATAATATGTGTTGGAGGATAAGAGGTCTAAGGGAAGGAGGGAAGCGGGGCGAGGTCTGTATTCTACATTAGTTTAAGAAACCTCGTTTGAGTTTTTTTTTTTAGTTTTATCACTCCTTGTTCAATAAATATAGAAAACAGACCTCGCCCCACAGGGCTCAAGGACTAATACGCTCCGCTCTCTAGGTAATGTTACCTGAAAGCAAGCCCACTTTACGCAGTTTTAGTCTCGCTGGAGGGGGATTTTAGAAAGCTAAAACATGGATACGCTTCTTTAATAATGACAAAGAAACAATATGCGATCATCAGAATTTTGCTATATGCAGTAATACGCACTTTAGAGCACTTGTAACAAATCTAAACATTAACCCAACATAGTTACACATGCTCCTCCTCCATCCAAATCTATTCAATACCTCCCTCTTTCTGACCTCCCAAGAAGTTCCAATTGCCTTTAAGTCTCTCCTGATGACCTCCTCCCACCCCATTCAGGGATAACCTGCTTTTCGTTTGGCCCTAGATAGTTGGCCGACAAGTACAATCTTTGGAAATCTGTCATCCTTCGTTCGCAGAACGTATCCTAGTAATCTCAACCTTTCTCTTATTATAGTAATAGAAATCATGAAGCCCTTCTCTCACAGTTGCATTTTTTTAACTTAGAAATTATTCCTTCTACCAATCGGTTCGATAAAAGTTCTTGTCCTAGCTTATTGTCTTTTAAGTAGACTAGGCCTGTTTCCTTGAACGAATCATAAATAAAACTCACGGTAAATGATCACTGACTATGGAAAGTCAGAAGCCAAAAAAAGTAATATAAAAGTAGTATGTATTTATTCCTCAAAATACAATTGACGAGCCAAAGAGTTAAAAAGATGAGAAATTCGGGAACCGATGTGGATCTAATAACAGAATAAATTCGAAATTGCCATGTTTTAAGGAAATAATGAAAAATCTATAAAATATATCAGTTTATCAACTGCAATAAACGCAATTTGTATCTCACTTTAGCAATTGATTGGTTTTCGAGAGCGGATTTTGTCTCTTATGATGGGCGTGGGAGTTGAAGGAAGTGGAAGGAAGAAAGAAGGAAGTAAAGTGATATACACTTTAATATTAACAGTAAAGCTGGCAAATAATACCAGTTTATTAAACTCACCTTCACCCACCCAAAGTGCTAACATTATACTACTGTCGTCGGCACTAAGTCATTGCTGACAGCCTTAGTAGAAGCTTAATTAATTTATGTTTGGGTTGATTAATTTTTTTGATTAATTTTTTCTTGGGTTGATTTTCAATGGAGAGAAAAGGTTATCTTCCAGCATTATTTGAACAAAACTACTCAAGCAATAATCATCGACTGGGCGGTACCTGAATGCCAGGCGATAATTTTGACGTTGCTCTTGTGATTCCTCGGCACGCTTTCTTTTGGCATTATCTCTTTGGAGCCGCTGTATATGACGTCAAAGGCTTTGTATGCGATGCTGGATGTACTCAGTGGAATGGCAAAAACGAGGATTACCACATGCACATATACTAATCTGGCTACATGATAAAATTACTTCTAATGAAATTGACGATGTGATTTCCGCTGAACTTCCTGATGAAAATGTCGTCAAGGGCTTATGTGATATTGTGGTAAAAAATATGATACATGGATCTTGCGGTGCACTGAATGAAAAATTACCATGCAAAATCAAAGGAAGGTGCACAAATCAATATCCTGGACTTTTAATACCCAACACAATTACTGGCAATGATGGTTACCCAAAATATAGAACAAGATCTATCTAAGATGGTGGTAAAACAGCAATAATAAAGAATCATAACCGTACCACCATCGAAGTAGATAATCAGTGGGTTGTTCCATATTCACCTTTATTGTCAAAAACATTTAATGCACGCATAAACGTTGAATACTGTAACTCCGTAAAGGGAATAAAATACATATGTAAATGCGTCACCAAAGGCAGCGACATGGCAGTTTTTGGCATGCAGTCCGAAATCAGTGATATTGATGAAATCGTACAATATCAGGCTGGAAGATACATAAGCAGTACTGAAGTTGTTTGGCGAATTCTTTCATTTCCGATATATGAACGAAGTCCAGATGTTGTACACTTAGCGGTACATTTACAGAATGGTCAACGTGTTTATTTTTCGGAATCCAACGTGCAACAAAGAGCCCTGAATCCACCGGATGCAACGTTAGCTGCTTTCTTTTCGTTATGTCAAAATGATTCTTTTGCAATGATTCCAGTGCATTCCACGTGGAATGCTAAAAATAAAACATTTGAACGTCGAAAACAGGGTAAGTCAGTCGACGGCAAACCTACCATCTTCAAATATACCATGATAGGAAGACTCTACACCATTCACCCCATTCACTACCATACACCATTCACTATACATGACACTTATCGTGATTCTTTTATGATTCTTTAAAATGATTCTTTTGCAATGATTCCAGTGCATTCCACGTGGAATGCTAAAAATAAAATATTTGAACGTCGAAAACAGGGTAAGACAGTCGACGGCCAACCTACCATCTTCAAAGATACCACGATAGGAAGACTCTACACCATTCACCCCATTCACTACCATACACCATTCACTATACATAACACTTATCGTGATTCTTTTGTGATTCTCTAAAATGATTCTTTTGCAATGATTCTAGTGCCTTCGTATTACACGTGGAATGCTAAAAATAAAATATTTGAACGTCGAAAACAGGGTAAGACAGTCGACGGCCAACCTACCATCTTCAAAGATACCACGATAGGAAGACTCCACACCATTCACCCCATTCACTACCATACACCATTCACTATACATAACACTTATCGTGATTCTTTTGTGATTCTTTAAAATGATTCTTTTGCAATGATTCAAGTGCCTTCGTATTACACGTGGAATGCTAAAAATAAAATATTTGAACGTCGAAAACAGGGTAAGACAGTCGACGGCCAACCTACCATCTTCAAAGATACCAGGATAGGAAGACTCTACACCATTCACCCTATTCACTATATATATATATATATATATATATATATATATATATATATATATATATATATATATATATATATATATATATATATATATATATACATATATATATATATATATATATATATATATATATATATATATATATATATATATATATATATATATATATATATATATATATATATATATATATATATATATATATATATATATATATATATATATATATATATCATCTTACTTCCGTAAGCACACAGCATCTCACTTCCAGTCAAGTGTGAAAGTCCAGGTTCGTCTAGGTCTTTAGCTGTAACAAATCTGAAGTCATCATAAACTGAAGTGACATTGGTTTCTTCTAATTCTTCTGTAAGGTTGTCTAAGAAACTACACCAGCTGGGAGCAGGACCCAGTGACTGAAATGATATAAGTACGAACATTTAAAATCGAAAACGTTCAATTGCAGAGAAGTCAGAGGCCGAGATCAATAAAGATACTACTCTGCCCTTACTAATCATGCAGAGTAATTTGATTTTCTTTTCTTTTTTTTTATTATTTAATGTTTTTTAAGCAATATTCTTTTAAATGTGATTTAAGGTGCTACACCTTATATTTTTTTCCCATTGAATCTTACAATTCTAAACGTGGCCAACCTTTGATTAAGACCGTGGCCAAAACAAAAAAGTGACCAAGTCTTTATTTTGACAGGTATTTTTGAATAATTTCATTTTCAATCTCTTGAAAATACTAATCTTTGTCTATTTACTTTTAGCAGTACTTGGCTCTTTAAAAATTTACACAAAAATATTTTAAAGCAATTTTCACATTCTTTTTCAATTTAATAAATAGTAGAACAGTGATCCTTTAACATAGATGACACTTTCCGCCATCACTGTCTTTCGATTTGATTGAGAAATCTACACGGAAGCAAACATTCATTTAGCTGAAGACTATGTAGTTACAGAAAAATATACTGGTCCAAAATGTAAGACAAATTATTCTCATTAGATGTCTTTGTACATCAAGGAACTGTTGAAGATTTTCAGCTAATGAAATGGATTACTTTAAAATCTTACAGGTATGTAATATGTCAGCATTTTCTTATCCTTGTTGGCCAGAAACATCATACCAGTATCAGGAACAAGACAAAAGTCATTAAAATCTGCCTTTGTTTCAATTTAACAAAAAGGCTTGCCCTGAAAATAAAAACAAAATATGAGAACATAAATCATGATAGATATAAAAATGAATCTACAAATATCCCAGATTTTTAAGGGGTTTGTACTAGTATAACGAAGCAAATCTTATTTTCAAGTGGTCATATATCCTAGCAAAATCAAAGCAGAGACAGTAAGGCTGAGGTCTGAAAGAAGACAAAAAATCTGTTGTCAAGCGGAAACGACCAAGTGATGTCAAAATGTTAGTTCTGGCAGATACTACTACTACTACTACTAACAGCTCACTGCAGCACAAAGCCACCTGAGGCCAACACAGCAACGCCTACTCCTTCTCCGTCTCAATTTATTCGAAACCTCTCTCTTTGCACCCTCCCAAGAAGTTCCAGTTTCCCATAAATCTTTCTATACGACATCCTCCCACCAAATTCAGGGACAATCCGAATTTTTGTTTGGCTATACACAATTGGCCGAAAAGGACAATCTACGGCAATCTGTGATCCTTCATCCACAGAACGTATCCTAGCCAATTTTCGGCTTTCGAGCCAGTCTCCCTGCCGGGGATGTTATGTCAATAGTTTGAATATGTATAGTTAAAGAATAATAAAGAACTTGAACTCATTGTTTCTCTCATTATATCCCTAGAAAGCTTGAACCACATTGTCTGTACAGCTTACTATCTGAAATACGGTCACTCAACCAGGTACCGAAAATATTCCATAGGCAATATCTGTAGAAAACGTCTAGCGACTCCTCTGTTTTTCGGAACGCCCACGCTTCATAACCATACCTGACCACTGTCATCCCTATCGATACACCTGATCTAAAGCAAATCTTTCCCAAAAACTTTATCCAAAAAAGGATCCCATTACAATATATTTGCTTGTATATTAACATATATTTGTTTGTATATTAACAATTTAATATACAAACGGTCATTTGACAAATTTGGTCATTGACAAATCGGTCAAACAAACGAATTTTCTACCTCTAATTCGCAAAGATAACGAACCGTTAATTCACCATTATGAAGAAATACTTTTCAGCGGCTGATGTGAAGTCCGGCCATCGAAGTGCAATTCAACTCCTGTCAGAACCTAGCTTAATAGTATCTTTTACTTTTTAAATAAAATGTTGAGCAGCTCCAAGAATTTATTGGCTGTTATAAGTCACCAAGGTAGATTATTTTTAATTATACAAATACAAAAAAAATTCAATCTAATTTAATTGTACAACAAGAATCATCTTTCGTGGGCTATTTCATTGATAGACACGTCTTGACATCTTTTTTTTTCTAGTCTTCCCTAACATTCGGTACTTTTATTTTTAAATAGTTCTTAACCCTACCCTGGCAACTATGACCAAAATTTCTGTTCGGAATTTAGGACTATATGGTTCATATTCTTTAATAATTTTATGAAATTTAATACAGCGAAATTTGAAAAACTTCACATTTAGTATATAAAGATACTGTAATGCCATTACTGGTATATAGGGCATCGAAACAGCTTTTCAGTTGTTTTTTGTGATGTTTTTTTACGGGGACAAGTTGTAAGCCTGTTAGGCCCTGCGGCAACTGTATGCCCTATATGCCCGATGCCCTAAATGTCATTATTAGCATATAGGGGATCAAAACAGCCTTTCAGTTTTTTTTTTGTTATGCATTGAAGTCACTTAACATGGTGGTAATCGGCGTCTTTAGCATTCAAAAGTCATTAGAAAAGACGTAAAAAAGGCATACTAAAACAGAGTTTTTTAAGTAAAAATTCGTTAACCCCAAAATCAAGGCCGTATTCAGGATTTTTTTTTTGGGGGGTGGGGGATACAGACGGATTTAGTTGGGGGGAGGGGGATACAAAAACCTAAAAAACACATCAAAATATGTTTATATCAATATTTTTGTTACATTTTTACGAGTTGGACAAACATTTCAGAGGGTCAAATCCCCTACCTCCGCCCTGGATACGGCCTTGTCCGTAATTCAGCCTTTATAACAGTTAAATACAAATGTACTTTTTCCCACCGGAAGAAATGAACAACATTAAAGCTTAAAATGAAAATAAATTATTCCGTATATGATGAAGGTTCCCACCCCCTCAACACCTCGCTCTTTGCGCTAAAGTATTTTAGAACTTCAAAAAAAGCTTCTTATTTTGATTAAACGCCCCTTGTGTTTCAGGAGTCACTCTTAAATAATTGGGACAAAAAACAAAACCTAAGCTTAAAACACGAGGTGTTGAGGATGGGGCAACCCTCTTCATATACGGAATAATTTCTGTTCGTTTTAAGTTTTAATGGTGCTCATTACTTTCAGCTGAAAAAAATTGTTTGTAACAGTTCTCAACTCATACCAAGAAAACTACTTCCCTCCGTGTAAAATTTCCTCCCCAAAGAGAAATGTCCCATAGAAAATACCCCAGCAAAAATCTCCCAATAACAAAGTTCCCAATAACAAATACTACATGGCAATGGTGAAATTGCGTAACTTTTAGCTCTCTCTCCGGGAATTATAGGAGCCATGTCAAAACGAAGCTTGGGAGGGGGGCTAGATGCCCTAAAATGTTTAATGTTGATTTACAAGGGAACTAGAAATTTTTATTTCCAATCAGATGACCCCTCTCCCTATCTTCTAGAACCGCTGGTTCGATAAGATCGTCCTTGAGGAAAACAAAATACACAAACAAAAAAACAAACAAACAAATAAACCCGCATTCGCGATCTTTCTTCTTGCAAAAAGTGCAAAACTCCACATTTTCGTATCCAAGAACCTCTACTGAACCTCAGAACTTGAAACCTCTACTGTAGGGTTTTCTGGAGGTGTTTCCCTCCTTTTTTCCAAAATTGGGCAAATTTTCTCAGGCTAATAACTTGGTAACTATAAACTTAATTAACATTACATATTTGGAATCAGCATAAAAATTCAGTTCTTTTAATGGATCTATAGTTATCAAAACTCTGGTGGTCAGACTTTCGGTTAAAATTGAGCAGCATCACTCTTTCATTAAAGTTCGTTGCCATGAAAACACAAAAAAACGACTCCCGCGCCGGCCTGCAGTGCCTTTTGAGAAACTTCTGCCTGTACGATGTGCTCACCAGCGGTTAGCGAAGAGTTTTATACCTAGTTTTGTAAAAATGTATAAGGTAGATAAGGGGGATTTATTAGTGCTTGTTTTCATTGTTTTTTTTTTTGTTTGTTTGTTTTTTTCGTCGCTTATTAATGTGACTATATCGATCAAATTTGGCAGCGCCATGAAAATTTTAGTAAAAAGAAAGTTTATCTATCTATCTATATACCAGAACCAAATCAAAACAGGGGAGGTGGGGTAGGGATAAATCAGATTTTGGTTCACTTCGAAGGGATCTTGGAAACCACTCGTAAATAAAACGTACTAAATTTAGGCTAAACAACAAAAAATTACAATAGTTCTTTGGTTACTTTTAAAAAAGATAAGAACTTCTGAATTTACGATCTAAGAATTTCTCCCCCCCCCCCCCCAAAAACAAAAGACCTCAAAAAAGGCTTCGATTAATTTTACTTTCTGTTATCATATAGGTTAGATATAATAGTAGGACGGTTTCATTTTATCAGTAATATTCAATAGCGATCAAATCTCCGCTGGTATCCCTAAAAATTACACTTATGACTAAAAGAAAAAGAAAGAATCTGCCTTTAGCACCTTGGCATTTTTTCAATAAGTGATCTAAGCCCCTTATTCTCCCACCCATCCCCTAGATCCGACGCTAGAAACAGGGGACCAGAAGAGGCTAAATACAAATAAAAGGCTGTGCTTGCTTTTCTTAAATAACTGGTTATGAACATTACAAATAACCGATTATGCCTGCTTTTTATAAATTCTGACCATTACAGATATCTGGTTATGCCTGCTGTTCTTAAATAACTAGTTATGACCGTTATTTTATAAGAGAAAACAAATATCACAAAAAAACCAAGTATTTCTATAATTATTTTCTACAATACATTTAGAAAAGCTCAAGCTAGTTTTTCTCTATTTAATTTCAAATAATATTAATTTCATAGTCGTAATGAAATCCTAGCAAATTAAATTAATCAACTATAAATTGAATTCAAAAGTATTTTTTCCGATAGTCAATTAAAATCTTCAAGGTCAAATCTAAAAGTATTCTTTTCAATATAAGGTATACCAGGATAATTGAGTTTTTATGGGGCTTTACTGAACCTAGCCCCCCCCCCCTCCCTGGCTATGCCTATGCAATTCAGCGCTGACAGAAGTTCAAAATCGTATTCAAGGAGATCAAAACCAGTAGATTTGATATTCTCATCCTTTTTCCCATGTGATCATCGAACCCTGAGGCCAGTAGAGCCTTAATTATTGTGTAGCTCTACCCATAGCCTACCATATCTTTATCCCAGTACCTCAAAACCCTTGATTGCATAGATGTGACCAAATCATGACCTTGATAAGGATGAGAATCCAATTTTTTAATCTCCTTCCCATATTGATGATCTTTGACAGTGAAAGGCTTATCACTTCGGATATCGTACAGTAATATTTGCCCAGTTGAAATACCTACACCCATGACCGTTGAGTCTTTGAATTTAAGCGATGTGACCGCAGGTAGGCTGGTTTACCTTAAAAGTAAAAAATAAATTAAAACACGAAACTTCTTTCATCTTGATTTGTATAATCAGTAGGTGCCGTAACACCTAGTCAATATTTCAGGGGTGGATCCAGGGGGGGTGAGGGGGGCGATTGCAGCTCTCCCTAGAAGGGCTGTAATTTTTTTACTACACTTACGGAAGTCTGCATTAACGCATGTTCTAACTACTGTAACTAGACTGTAAAACCTTTTTACATTACGTTCATTCCACAGCTTTTCCACTATCAAGCTAGCCTTGAGTATTTTTTTGTCACCTCATAGCATAGCAACAATTCACCCGGTAAATTTTAGCTAGTTCTCACCTCCCTGTTCGATGTAAAAATTGGAAGTGGGTGGGGTTGTGCAACGCAACCGGACCTAAAGTGTCAAAACAAACATTTCGTTCCAGTGTATAAAGAAACTTGAATGTGTATGTGTCACGAGGATTTTCGTCGTTTAAACGATATTGATGTCAGGAAAACGCGGACAAAAGACGCTTGACAGCCTTGTCATTTCAAAGTCTCGCAGAATGGATAGTGAAACTGTAACTTCAAGTAGCTCTTCAATTAGTTCTGTTGGAAGTGGCGAACACGGGCAAATTCCTAACACTTTGCCATCTTCTGTTAACCCCGTTAGCGTTCAGAGTGATCATCCAGCAACACCCCGCCCCCTACCTTGTTTCTGGAAAACGATATTGGGATCCACATCGATACAATATATGCCATTGACGACCGAATAAAGTGCAAGCTTCTGGAGAGGCCATGGAAACTCCCGATTGGATGCCAAATGCCATATTCTGTTCATTTAAAGCGGGGGAAAGACGAAAAAAGGTACTTGAACGATTCTCATTTGCAGAGTTTCTACTGGCTTGTATATTCTGCTGCCCAGAAAGGCCTTTTTTGCAAATACTGTCCTCTTTTTGTAACTGGGGCAAGCGGGGGTTCAAACAGACAGGTTCCCTTACAAAAGCTGGTCACAAAGCCTGTCAAAAAATTTGCTAAGTTACTGGGAAAAGATGGAGACCTGACAGTACATGATACTTCCCAGTACCATCATGACGCGGTAGAGGCTGGAAAGTCGTTTCTAAGAGTGTACCATTCTCCGCACGAATCTGCAAATAATCGTGTCAACGAACAGCGAATGAAGCAAGTAACAGAAAACTGAGAGAGGCTTAAGCCGATTCTGGAATCAATCATATTTCTAGGAAGGCAGAATATTCCACTGAGGAGCCATCGGGATGATGGCAGCTTAAACTTGGATGACATGCCGCTTTCCAATGAAGGAAACTTCCGAGAACTACTACGTTATCGTGCTGAAAGTGGCGACAGTAAATTAAAGGAACAACTGAAAACATCAGGAAAAAATGCTACCTACATCAGCAAAACAATTCAGTTGATTGACTGTTGTGCGAAAGAAGTTATAGGTGTCATTCTAGAAAGAGTAAAGTCAGCAAGGTATTACAGCATCATTTTTGATGAGACAACAGATGTGTCACATTCATCGCAACTTAGTTTATTTCTCTGCTATGCCTTCGATAACCATAGACGCTAGGACTTCATAGGTTTTGTTGACGTTCATCATGCCACCTTTGAACCTTCCACTGCAGACAAAGAGCCGACTGTCAACGGAAAAGTGATTGGCCAACTAGTTCTGTGCCTTTCAGAAGAAATGGGTTTGAATTTACTTGACTGTGTTGGAATCGGGACGGATGGGTGTGCAATGATGGTATCAAATAACTGTGGTGCTGTAATTAAAAAAAAGGTGATGTGATGGTGTGGTGATGTTGAAATTAAAAAAAATGCTAAAAATATGTCTCGTTGTCCCTGCTTTAACCACACCCTGAACCTTTCTTTGTCAAGAAGCTCTTCTGTTTCGAGCATCAGAAATGCCATAGGCATTATAAAGAAGTTGTTGCATAATTTAATGCATCTGCGAAGAGAAATTACGTCTTGAATAAGGTTCTAAAAGCTCAGCTCATGGGAATCGGCGAGACGAGGTGGATCGAGCAACACAAGTTACTTATGCAGTTTGTGTCCGAACTTCCAAAAATCATCCAGGCTTTGGAACACATTAGTCACTGGAGTGAATCAGTGACCGCTCCGAAGGCAAAGACGCTTGTCACAGCGTTACATAGTACGGAGTTTGTGGTTTCCCTTCAGTGTCTACACTGTATTTACGCTCTGATCTTTCCTCTTAGTCGGCTATTCCAGAAGAAGACTATGGACTTGGGCGCTGCCGATGGCCACGTTTCCGATCTTTTGGATGTTCTAGCAAAGCGACGGGAAACGTGTGATGAAGAGTTCGCATTAGTATTCGAGCAAGTCAAGAATTGTAAAATAAAATCCAATTGGCTGTTGAAGTTCCAAGGACTACACAAAGACAGGTTTATCGAGATAATCCTCCTCATACTACGCCTGAAGAATATTATCGACGTGTTGTTTTTATACTTATGCTCGACTCAGTCATAAGTAACTTAAAGAGCCGATTCTCAAGAGACACGCTGAACTCTTTCCGGTTAACCGTACTGCTGCTATCAAATATTGTGAATTGTACCGATGATTTGCTGCAATCTTCCGTCAAAGAGATCTCTAGCATGTACGGTCAACTTCTTGGCTCAACCGTGCCGTCTACCAGGGCAACGCTTATTTTGGCAGAGGTGCGTGTGTGGAGAAGTAGATGGCTTCGAGTTAAGAGAGAAGGAGGTATTTTTTCTAGTTCAATGGACGAAACTGCCAAGGAATTTGACAGGCACCTATATCCTTATGTCAGCTCACTTCTTGATATTCTTATATCTCTTCCGGTGAGTGTGGCATCTGCCGAGCGTAGCTTCTAAACTTTACGCAAACTTAAAACCTGGCTCAGAGCACAGATGGGGTAAACTAGACTCAGTGGTTTGGCCCCCCTTAATATGCACCGCAACATTGATATCAGCATTGACAGAGTAATTGACAGGTTTGCAAACAGTGGAGCCAGGAAGCTTGAATTTTGCTTGTAAACAGTTGTCAGTTGATCAAGTATAGTTTTGTAATCATTATTGTAATATATGAAAACCACGTTTTCGTTAAACAAGAGACCGCCAGGGAAACTTAAAACGTGAAAAATAAAGTCAGCCTTGTGGCCGACAAAAAGGACACTACCCCCACTCTTTTTGGTAAGAATCGCCCCCACCCCCCTAGAATGAAAGGCTGGATCCACTCCTGCAATATTTCTCCAGAGGAGTTTGACAATTAGAGTCCAGTTGGTTTCCAATCACTACGTGAGAGTATACCATGTTTTTCCTCATGGCAGGGGGAACGAATTGAGACTTTTAGGAGCTTTTTCGGGAGAGGGGGTTAAAGAGAGTGCTACAATTTTATGTTTGAAGGACTTAATTGACCTAAGCCTCCTGCCAAAGGTTTGGCGTAAAGAATGACAAGACCAGGCACCTCCAGGTTGATCTATAGCTTGCCAGGCTCGCAGTAGAAGGTTGAAGAAAGTTGCCCATTATTCTTGGTGTAACTGAAAGAACTACGATCTACCAGAACTATGTTCTACTGACGAACTGCCACGATTTATGAACTACCAGAAGATCTACGATCTTATGGCACCATATAATAGCCTGCTGCGCTTTGCATTCGGTCTGATTTTAACCCGTAGCGACATCTCAGACTACACCAACTTAGAAATTAGTACCAAAGACTCTGTAAAACTTTTGGGTGTTCTTCTGCATAATGGCTTTAAGCTTAATTTTCACATATCTAAGGTTAATAAACCGACAAGCCTTTTTGTTAAAATCGTTTGATCAACTTAAAAAACTTAGCATACTGTCGAGTATTTTAAGAAGACTCTCATTTGCATAGACTTGATTTTTCGGCATCCAAGTCTCAGTAAAGATCGGCATCTAAAACTGAGGATATTCAAAAAATGACTCTAAAAATTATTATATTAAAAACATTATTATCAAAAGACACTATTATATTAAAAACACTTTCCAGTCTCATCTTAATTCCTTGGAAATAAAAGGACATAACTTTACATTTTGGAATGTAAAGGCTACAGTCAGACTTTCAGGGTCCCATTGTCTTTCCCTCCTAAGAAAACTTGGCAGCTAGATACATACATGAACGCTTTGAAAAATCATTCATCCATACCTAAACATGAGCGTACATACTGCTTAAATGCAGATTACATCATGTTTCATGCCCCTCCCTATACCCTGTGATGGTTAAGGTGAATCTCACAAGTCTGCAAATTTTAAACAATGCTTCGTGTTAAAGACATATATAAGCACTTGGTTTCCTCAAGACAATAAGTTTTTCAAGATAATAGAGCGACTTCACTGTTAATTCTAGCTGCACTTCCAACTATCCTTCCTAAGATACCATCTGCAATTTTGTAAACATTTTTCCGAAAATAAAATTATTCCAGCTATTTTCTTCATTGTAAATTTCAATATCTCCAGTTTAATATTTAACTCTTCGCTTACTCCTATCTTTCCCTCCCCTATATATTCGTCTACATAACAGATGGCACCTGCTCTTATTCTGTTTGATTCTTTCAGTATGGCCATTCCAAATTCGGATGAATCAATAGGTATTTTTTTAATGAAAAGTTCTAACCGGGACAAATCCTTTTAATAGACAGTGACAAATTGGCAGCTATTATACAAACTATAACGAATGCCAGTAGACTTTTTCTTCACGAGAGCTTTACTTCCGCAACAGAAAGATATTGAAGTTCCTTTGTAACAGTATGTTATTGCAGTTTTTCATTGCCTGATAATTTAAAGCATTTTAATAAAATATTCTATAAGATATATCTGTATATTGTAAAATTCCATCCGCAGTATTTTATCAGAAAAAACAATTTATGCATCGCAATATTTTACAAGTAGTATTTTTATTACTTCACGTTCTCCAAATTGCTTACTGCGCTGGCCTTGAAAAAGTAGTTCTTTCTGCGTTTTTTTTTTATTTTCGTAGCAGTTTAAATTACTGAATTGTCTGTTTATAATACTAACATGCTCTTGTTACCTTAAAGTTATTATAATGAATATATTTAGTTAGTATTTATTAGAATTTAGAACAGTATTTATGTATTTATCTATTCAGTGATAATCTATTCTACTAAAGATACTGAAATCATCCGGTTTCTTCCTTAATCATGATAGTACTCAAATTTTTTCAAGGGCTTTGAAAAGAGTGCCTAGGTACTATTTTTGGTGCAAAAAAGGAAAGTTTAAGTTATAAAATGAATTGAAATTTTGAATCGGATTTTTTTACCTACAGCCTTGATAGAGGACTTTTTAAGACAGGAGGACTCGAGTAACACCTCCTTCTACTCAAATTGGACAAACATTATTGCTTTGCCTATAAGGCTACGCCAGATATCTAAAATGCGAACTCAAATAAACTGACTCGTGATGTTTTCCAATATCTGTAGACTTCTAAGAACTAGTGTTTTACTGAAAACATAAAACTGACCCCCGAAATTCTTAGGAGTAAAAATTCTATGACTAGTCTGGAAAAAACAAAGGCTTATTCATAAGTCTCTAAATAAATTTTCACCAGTCATGACATTGATAACTTTCAGCATAAAATAATAATTGTCTATGAAAAAACTCAAGTAACCTCAGTTTTCAATAAAGCACAATTTTTTTGGGATTCTAAATACATTGGAAAATGTCATGAGCCAGAATATTTGAGCTAAATTTGTAGAAATATCTTGCGTAATCGGCGAAACAAATTTGTGTTCACTTTAAGCTTCAACCTTGCTCACTACATTCAGTATGGAAAATCTAGTCTTTTAAATTAATTTTTATTTACTTCTCCTAGATATGCGCGATAAATTTTACAAAAAGATTTTTACTTAAGAGAACTTTTAAAGTTTAAGAGATACATCTGATGCCATTTCTATACTGCAATCCCAAGTGTAGAAAACCAAATGATAAACTCAGCTGGAATCACAAATAGAAATGGGTGGAAACAATAGATGGCTGTAGTTTTGGTAACCACTTTTTTATTTGTGTAATTTTTTCTATTTATAACTCAAAAAAGATATATTGGCTGCAAGGCCGGGTAAATGCCGTATATATATATATATATATATATATATATAACACTTATAGATTTTAGTCCATCTTCAACTAAAAACCGGTGCCTGCCTGCTTGCCTGCTAGAACAGAGCCTTCCACTCAAAAGAAGAAACATGGTTTGATGAAATGAAAGCTTGACTGCATAACTTCAGTTAGTTCTCTCTGACATAGGCTATAAAACTCCAAGTCACTTTATACACTATAGGCTCTGGCTCAAGGACATGCAAAAACCATCCTTTTTGGCCACTGGCAAGAGCTCTACAAAGCTTTCCAAAATGCAGTCATATTCATCAATCCAGCCTAAGGTCCACACTTTCCATAAGAACCACATAGGTTTGACCCTCACTGCTTTCTAGGAATAAGCTGAAATCAGGTGCTAGGAAAAAAAATGACAAAACTAAAGTGTCGCTCGTGCAACATATATAACAAAAAGAAACAAAAACAAATAAATCAGATTACAACAGACACTATTCCAAAAGCTGGGACAAGGCACAAGATGCTCTTTATTTCCATGTTCGATTGAATGGATTTGAGGATTGCTATGGGATATTTGTCTTACATTGGAGACAATTTTCTATCTTGGTAAATAGATTTCTTAAAACCATTTTTTGGCTGAATGGATTTTAGATTGAAATCCAGATGATATTTTTTATCAGCAGATTTGTAAGTCAAGGGAAACTGCACCCATGCTAAGGTGAAGGGGAAATTACCCCTTCCTTCTGGATCACCCATATATCTTCTCTTGGGATTGCTAAATAAACTCTTTTGAGCCTTAAACTATAGTCTTACAGTCTTAAAGTCTTAAACTATATGTTTATTCTGGTGCAATCCTGGGGGGGGATGATGTTAGTAAATTCGCACACAGGGTGGGACATCAACAGATATTTCTTATGTTAAGGGAGGAGGTTCTGCAAAAACTGTTTCCTTAGCCCAAGCTTTATAATTTCTCCTATAATGTGTCCTTTACAGCAGAATTTATACACCATCCCTATCTGGATATTATATTATTTTCATTATTGAACTTTTATGCCTGCATAGGCATGGATTATAGACACTGTCTTGGAGGATGGTTTTTGCATGTCCTTGAGCCAGAGTCTATAGTGTATAAAGTGACTTGGAGTTTTATAGCCTATGTCAGAGAGAACTAACTGAAGTTATGCAGTCAAGCTTTCATTTCATCAAACCATGTTTCTTCTTTTGAGTGGAAGGCTCTGTTCTAGCAGGCAAGCAGGCAGGCACCGGTTTTTAGTTGAAGATGGACTAAAATCTATAAGTGTTATATATATATACGGCATTTACCCGGCCCTGCAGCCAATATATCTTTTTTGAGTTATAAATAGAAAAAATTACACAAATAAAAAAGCGGTTACCAAAACTACAGCCATCTATTGTTTCCACCCATTTCTATTTGTGATTCCAGCTGAGTTTATCATTTGGTTTTCTACACTTGGGATTGCAGTAGAGAAATGGCATCAGATGTATCTCTTAAACTTTAAAAGTTCTCTTATTGCTAAAGAATTTGATGACATTAGAAACTTGGCCTATGGTAAAAAAATCAACTTTTGAACTAAGACAGATAGATTTTTTTTCAACAGCAGTCGATAGCTTTTGATGAGCTGATCAAAGTATATCTCATCCATTTTTTGGTAGAAAAATTTCTTCATGATATTTACCAGTTTGAAAGTTAAAGGGGTTGTCAACTTCAATAGTAAGGTACACACTGAAACCAAAAACAGGCCAATACCAATTGTGAATATAGGCCAATACCAATACCAAACTAATTTTATTTGAAATATTTTAAGGAAACGTGGAATTAGCGTTGCTAAAATGTGGAAAGCGGCAAAGTAGCTGCACATGGAATCAGCTATAAATCAAGTTTTGCGAAACAAGTTCGGGGCTCCAAATTATTGAATTGACGATCGAATTTAATCAAATTTATTTTATGATGTTTTTTGAAGCTATGCATGAATAGGAAAGATATTGAATAAAAATTCAGGCAGTTTTTTAATAAGATCTTATGAGTATTTTAATACGACTTACTCAAAATAGTTCATCTACCTTCAAAACAAAGGACATTATTAAAAACGAGACGACATCATCGTTTACTAGCATTTAAAAGAGGATTCAGAATATTTCATAAGCTTCTAAAGCCACTGAATGACAGAATAACGAGCGTTGAGAAAGGCCGCAAAATATTCAGTTCAGGACGTGAAAAAAAATGCTGAAACCTGTATAAAAAATGATTTTGAGACCCTGAGCCAAAAGCTTGAACAAAATATTAGTGGGAAGCTGGTATCTGACACCACCCTGGACGAAAATATAATGGTTCAAAATAGGGATGATACCTTTTAATCGACAGTGAAACAAATATAAAATTTTCCCTTATCTACACCCTGGAGGATTTTGTTATTAAACTAAAAAAATTTGATCATGCAAAGACTTACCGAAAAGCTCCATGACAAAGAAACAACAAAACGCAAAGGATTTATAAATTCTAAATGAACTTATTCCTTAGAATTGTCCTGTTAAATGTCTGTATTCTGTTCGCCTTGGTGAAGTAAAACCTAAAAAGTGTCGCCCCATTGAACTAATGTTTCGCAGCACTGTTGAAAGAGATGTTACTTCTTCCTTCCTATCAAATAATCTGTCGAACATAAAGGATACATTTACAGGCCTCAGATTTTCTCGTGATCGCACAAATACCGAACTTGCGCAAAAAAAAGTACGATGTTCTGAAGCAAAAACTTCAAGAAAAGGAATCAGCAGGTGGATCAGGTTGGAAGATTAAAAAAGGCAAACCGGAACTTTTGAGAGTAAATTCTTTCCGTGGGGAAACGATGGAGTGATTTATCTGCTCTTGATACAAACGCAGATTGTTTACCTTCAAAAATCGATGAGTTTCAAGCCCTAATATCAGCACTAAAACCTTCTGGCATTTAGTTCTAAGTTTCTAGCAGTCGGTGATTTTAACCTATCTTCTATTGACTGGACCTCAAATACAACGCAGCCTTCTGATGAGCCTTTTGTAAAATTATTTCGTACAAACTTTAAAAAGAGTATTACTTGGATCAGTACATTGGAAACCCTACTCGTTTGCTGGCTATTTCAACCCATCCAGTCTTGGGCCTTGTAATTACGAGATCACCTGATGATATTACTAATGTCGAGTTTTTCTACTAGGGAAAATTCTTCACCACTAGGGAAAAGCGATCATTCGGTATTGGCGATACATTGCTGGTATTCCAAATAGTTCTCCCAAATATGATTACGGTAGAGTGAATTACGTTGCATTTTCTGATTATATTTAGTCTTTTTTATCCGAGTGGACTTGCAGCAATGTAATTCTACCGCTGATGTGTCCTTCTTATTTATTAAGCAGGTCCTTAAACAAGCTAAAAATCTATAAGTGCCAATATTTATTAGAAGACAGTTTTACAAAAATAGACAAATCCTCCCTCGGTAAATTGCGCATCAAGACCGTATTGCAAGCTATTCAAAAGACAGGAGAGGGAAATCCTTTCAAGTACAGTTTTTACTTATTTAATTATTTTTTCTACAGTTTTATTTGTTTCATATAGGCTGACAAGAGGCTCTGTTATTACTTAGAGACTGACAAGCTTCTAAGTGCTTCTTATAATCGTCAGTAGAAAATATATATCTTTGTAAATATATATATATATATATATATATATATATATATATATATATATATATATATATATATATATATATATATATATATATATATATTATATATATATATATATATATATATATATATATATATATATATATATATATATATATATATATATATATATGTATATATATATATATATATATATATATATATATATATATATATATATATATATATATATATATATATATATATATATATATATATATATATATATATATATATATATATATATATATATATATATATATATATGCTTAAAGAAAAGGGTGCTAGGTGGCGTGAGCACGTAAAAATAAAAACCTTGGACTCATGGTCAAAATATAAAAGAACTAGAAATAGAGCATCCAAGTTATTGGAGCACCAATTATTTTTTACCAAAATGAATTAAAAGCACAAAAATTATCAAAACATTTGGGTAGCGCTGATTTTAGCGCCAGCTGTTTGTCAATTTGACGATATTCTTTGTTTATTTCGAATTTATAACGAGCAAAAATATTTTGGTTTCTTTTTTTCAGTTAGTAGCCACAACACTCCCCAACATCTCACATCTTTAAACTGGCTCCATACTATATCCTTATGGTCTTTTGGCATCTTATTGTAAGAATTTAGGAAATCGAGAATGCAACCTAGCAAGTGGTTTGCAGTTTCCAACTAAGTGGAACATGATTATACAATATTAAATTAATATAATTAAATTAGATTAATAGCCATTTTCAATATATGGGCTCCAAATCCAAGTCCATTCACCAACAATTTCCTAAAACTGCTGAGCTTAGGGCCCTATTACTAAGCTTCATGTAACTAGATATTATAAGTTATGACCAGCCCCGATTCCGGACATTTTCAACACACCGGCTCAAACTCTATTCAGTCAAAATTGACTAAAACTCTGACTCTATTGCACTGTTTTAAAGCTTGATTTAACTAGATTTTATAAGTTACAACCGACTCAGGCTCACACTTTGACTCAAGACATTCCAAATATACCGATTAAAACTCGGATTCCATTCACTAAAAATCAATGAAACTCCAAAAACACAGCCCTGTTATAAAGAATCGTTTAACTAGATTTTATAAGTTACAACCGACTCCGGCTTGAGACATTTTCAATATACCGATTCCAACTCCTAATCCATTCAGTAAAAATCTACTAAAAGTCCAAGTACACAGCGCTTTTATAAAGCATCATTTAACTAGATTTCATAAATTACAACGGACTTCGGCTCCAACTCTGACTCGAGACATTTTCAATATACTGATTCCAACTCCGACTCCACTCAATAAAAATCTATAAAAACTCCAAGTCCATAGCTATAAGTTACAATCGACTCCAGCTCTAACTCCTACTCGAGACTTTTTCAATATAACGACTCCAACTCCATTCATAAAATTTTTTAGCAGAACTCCGACTCTACAGGCCTGTTTTAAACTTTCCAGTAACGAGATTTTATAAGTTATAAACGACTTCGGCTCCAACTCTGACTCAAGACATTTTCAATATACCGATTTCCATGTCTGGCTCCATTCAGCAAAATCTACTAAAACTCCAAGTCCACAACCCTGTTAAAGCATCATTTTACTAGAGTTGGAATCGTTGTAACCAACTCTGACTCCAGACATTTTCAATATAACGACTCCAACTCCATTCACAAGAAAATAAAAAATCTCTGACTCCATAGCCCTGTTTTAAACCTCCCATTAACTAGATTTTAACTCGAGACATTAACTCGATACATTTTCAATATACCGATTCCAACTCTGACTCCATTCAGTAAAAATCCCATTAACTCGAGACATTTTAAATATACCGACTCCAGGCAGTGCTAGATTTACTAAGACTCCAACTACATAGCCTTGCAAAAACTTCTTAATTGACCAACTACTGCGACAGAGCCAACAGCGTCACTGTTTTCTAACTTTACAGCAGAACGACTGTTCTACCAAAGGAATTTTCTCTAAATCTAGTTTTAAAAACAAAACATAAAAGAAACTTGGATCCTAACCAAAGTTCCAGATTATAGATTCAACCATACTTATGTCAACAGCTTAGTTTTGCTTAAGAGCAACTAATAAATTTATTCCACCATAGAACTCAAAATACGGTCTACAGACCCCCACAGAGATAGAAAATAACAATCTATTGGGCTAAATCCTATGTTTAGTGCGTTTAAAAATAGTTTCTGAACGCAGTATCTATAGTTCCGTAGTTGAATGTAGAGGACTTGTACTCTCTTTTTTCTTTCTTTTTTTTTGCACAAGCAATGCATCCGCACTATTTTATGGCAAATAGTAGTGTACCTATTAATAGACGTAATAATTTCTGTTCGTTTTAAGTTTTAATGCTGCTCCTTACTTCTAGTTGAATTTTTTTTTCTTTTTTTTTTTAAATGCTAGAAAATCCTGCACCCCCTTCATGGAAATGAAAACATCTGTACATTACCCAATAATCATTACCATATGTAAACGATGGTCAAAGTTTGTAATTTTCTGCCCCTCCCCGGGGGACTACGGGGTATTAAGTTGTCCCCAAATATATAGGTATTAGGTTTTTCGACTATGTTGAACAGTATGGTTATCTCAAAATTTTGATCTGGTGACTTTGGGTAACAAATTAGCGTGGAAGGGGGCCTAGGTGCCCTCTAATTTTTTGGTCACTTAAAAAGGACACTAGAACTTTTAATTTCCTTTAGAATAAGCCCTCTCGCGACATTCTTGGACCACTGGGTCGATACGATCACTTTAGGAAAAAACAAATACAAATAAACACGCATCCATTGTCTGTCTTCTGGCAACAATACAAAATTCCGCATTTTTGTAGATAGGAGCTTAAAACTTCTGCAGTAGAGTTCTCTGAAGATGTGACTGATTTGCGATTTTGTGAAACACAATGAATTTCAATCCATCAGTTTTATATTTGCATTGTCCCAACTTATGAACCGACTTTAAAAATCAAAAAATGAGTGTTGTTGCTAATACACACGACATCTTGGTATTCATGTAGTCACAGGCATCACAAATGCTGACAAGGAAAGAATTGATAGGAAAATAAAATGACTTTCCATGAAATTGCAGTTTCAGATCCCTGTACATTGTTCAAACATAAATTATTCCATATATGAGGAGGCTGCTCCTTCCTGCTCCTGACCGCCCACTCTTTATCCTAAAACTTAACATTTTGTTCCAACTATGTAAGATCGAGTTCTGAAGTAGAAGGGCCGTTGAATTTGAATGAGAAATATTTGTATACAGAATTTTAAGACTCTAGCGTAAAGAGCAAGTGCTGCAAATTGGGCAGACTCCTCATATACGAAATAGTTTATTTTTTTAATGTTGTCCCTTACTTTCAGTTGAAATTCTTTTTTTATTTGATTGCATAAACAAGTCAGTAAAAATCTGGGCCAGTAATAAACGTTTGACGAAACAAAAAGTCTCAGAAATGTTACTATTGGCTTCCAGACTGCTGGATAGGCCACTGAGTGGGTGTACCTTGTAAACACTAATCCAAAGACAAAGGAATTTGAATGGCAACGCAAACCACTCCAGGGGATTTGAATGTTCCAAAAATACTCCCAACGTCTGAAACTGATATTTCACTGTGCTCTGGACCCTTGGTTACAGCTCACAAAGCTGGCCCTGAGCTAACACCAAGAAAAAAGATTACTGTCCTTTGAGAGCGATTTATTGTGTCGTATTGTAAACTTGGGCACAAAAGTTCCGAACTGGACAAAGCGAGTAACGTGCGAAACTGTGATAGAGCTCAAGTTTTCACCATTAAATAGCAACGTAAGCAAATATCACAAAGGGACCTGCTTATTTCACACCTTACGATTTCCCGAAACTCGACTTCCTAAGGCTAATCTCCTGGGGTAGCCTGTTGGATTCAGACGAAAAGACACACCCAAAAATTACCTCAAACGCTGCTATACTGACCGACAAGTGACTGCAAAACTCTTCAAGCATCTCTGCCATTCGAGTGGGAAGATGTATGGGCTGCGGCACACTCATGGAAAGGTTTGAGGTTGTTTCTTGGATGCCCTGATAATCTGTAATATACGATGCAATTTGTATTCTTACTAAATTGAAATACATTTAAAAACAGAATAAGTCTTATAGGATTGGTAACAAGGATAACAGATTATATTTACTTATTAAATTTACTTGTAAGCAGATCGTAGATATTAATTTGCCAGAAATTTTAAATCAGTAGAAGGGGAAACAGGCCCTTCCAAGTAATTTGAATTATAAAGATTGTCCAGTTTTAATTCATAAATTTTCAAAAAATTTTGGGCAAATGATTTTTGATTATAATTTAATGCTTAAAAAATTGGACAGTGATATAAATTAGAAATCTGTTGATAATTGTAAGCAGCTGGGTCCATTTTTAAATCCCACTTTTCAATATGTTATAAAAGAGGACTTATCAATAATAAAACAAGAAGATCTTCAAAATATAATGAATAAAGGGGCTAAATTCCATCAAATATTTTGTGGTTACGAACTATAAGTAAGGAGTGACTCGTCCCAATAGTAAACAAAACTCTAAGAAAAGAGATGTTGGTAACAATTAATATATCAAAAATTTGTCTTTTTATGCTGATTCCAAATAAATAAATATAATAAAGTTTAATTTACGAATCAGAATCTACGAGCCTGAGAAAATTTATCTCATTTTCAGAAAGGAAGGAAAACGCCCCCAAACGATCCAGACCCCAATGAAAACTATGACATCCGATTTAGCGAATCAGAGAATCCACCTGTCAAGGCTCCAAGCTCCTATAAAAAAAAGTGGAATGTGTATGTTTTGTCTGAAGAAAGATCCTAGATACGTGTTTATTATTATTTTTTGTTTGTCTAAGGAGTGATAGTGTTGACCCAACAGTTCTAGTAGATCTAGAAGAAAGATTACATGTACGTGTTAATTTTTTATTTTCAGCTTCAAAGGGTGATCATATTCAAACAATCGTTCTAGAAGATCGAGAGAGGGTTCGTTCAAAAGAAATCAAAAGATCTAGTTACTTTTGTAAAGGACCGAAAAGGTAGGAAGGGAATAGCCAACCCTTCTCGCGCGCCTTTTTCTTCAAAGGCATCTGATCAAAAGCTCAAGACGGCCATTTGATTCAGCATAGATGAAAGGTCTTGAAACTATGTCTGGGGGGAAGACATCGTGGCTCCTCACAGCCCCTGGAGAGAGGGGTGTAAGTTATGCAATTTGCCTGTTGTATACATATATTATTCGTTATTAGGAAATATGCGAAGAATTTTTTGAAAATAAATTCTCTGCAGGGTTAATTTTCCAAGGAAGGGGGATATTTAAAGGGGGTGAAGGAGTTGTTTCTCCATTTCTTCAGAATTACTTACGGATTTTCTTATTAGATTCCCATTATCTTCTTAATTTTACACATGGGGAGAGTTCTCTAGGGAGGAAATGTCCAGAGGAAATTTTCCTGGTGCGAGTGTCCGCGAGGAGAGGGGATTTTCTGATAATCATGTATTACTGTCTCTTTGTTTTCTCAATTTTACATTTGGGTATAATTTTCTAAAGAGGTATTGTCCGGGAAAAATTTTTCTGAGGAGATTTACGGCGGGGGAGGGGATTCTTTTTTCAGCTTAAAGGAAATTGCATGAGGAGATTTTTCCGCGAGAGGAGCTTTCTATGGAGGGGGGAGAGGTATTCTGAGGATAATAATCCATGGAGGAACGGGGGATTCAGCTTCATTTGAAAAATGAGCAGAGATATATGTCTAAAAAGGTTTTTTCAAACGAAAATAAGGAGAATTTTTGAGTGGATATCGTCAGGTCGAATGTTCTGAGGGGAATTTTTAGCAAGAATGAAATTGTCCAGGGGAATTTTACGCGGGAGGCACTGTAAACGGGGAATTGAAAACGGGAGGAATTTTTCACCGTGTGGAGCGTTTTCCGAGACGGAAGAAAGATTTCTTAGAATGATTTATAGAAAAGCCCGAAAGTGCATAAGAAAAATATGTTTGTTCAATTGAAAGTTAGAAACAAATCTTAAAAAGGACAAAAATTATTCCAAATAAGAGGGAGCTGCCCCTTCTTCAACACTCGTACTTTACACTAAAGTTTGAGTCTTTTTTTTATAATTCTTTAAGATACACTACTCAAACACAAGGACCGTTGAATTTGAATCAGAAGTACTTTTAAAGAACTTTAAGAATTTAGAAAAAACTAATTGGGGAAAGGTGTACATTTCCTGAAAGCAATTTTTTTTAATCAATTAGCAATCATGAAAGCTATATCCAGGATCTGAACTCCTTTTTTCAATTTAGAAAATTTTCTTTAATTAAACCCTTTTCAACTGACTCTGTTCCTTTTTTTTATTAAACAAAAAAACAAGTTTTTATAACTGAAAGTAAGGAGCGACATTAAAACTTAAAACGAACAGATATTACTTCGTATATGAAAGAGGCTGCTTCCTCATCAACTCCCCGCTCTTTACGCTAAAGTTTGACTCTTTCTCTCAATTCTTCTTTTAAAACAGTAAAAAAACTTTAGCGCAAAGAGCGGGGTGTTGATGAGGAAGCACCCTCTTTTATATACGAAGTAGTTTCTGTTCGTTTTAAGTTTTAATGTCGCTCCTTAATTTCAGTTATAAAAAAAACTGTTTTTTTTTATTTAACTTCTGAACGTTTTTGAATCAATGCATGTTTTGATTTTGGCTCTCCGCAGAGGAATAATTAAAACGAAATTTGCATCTTTTTTTCTTTTTTTTGGCTAAAGGGCTCTCTCATAATTTTGATAGAATGATTTTGAGAAAAAAGAGCGGGGGAGGAAGCCTAGTTGCCCTCCGGTTTTTCGGTTAATTAAAAAGGCAACTAGAACTTTAAATGTTTTACGAATCTTTTTATTAGTAAAAGATTTACGTAACTTATAAATTAGCTTACGTAAAGAACTTTTGTATTCTCATGTTTTTATTACATATATGAGAGGGTTCGCCCCCTCGTCAGTACCTCGCTCTTTACACTAAAGCTTAAATTTTGTCCCAATTCATTAAGAATGACCCCTGAATCGCAAAAGCCGTAGAATAAATAGTTGAAATTACTAAAAATACTTTAGCGTAAAGAGCGAGTTATTAGGAAGAGGTGAGCCCCTCATATGGGTAATATCTGTTTGTTTTAAGTTTCAATGCTGTTTCTTATTTCCAGCTGAAAAAACTTTTTCATATTTATTTGTTCATCGTTTTTTTAAATAATGCTAGTAAATCCTGCGCTCCCTTCATGGAAATTTTCTTCCCCCATGACAAATTCTCAATGGAAAGTTCCCCCAGCATATCCCTCTCTTTTCAACCCCTTCCCCAACAAAAAAATCCTCCTGAAAACGCCTGTACACTTCCCAATAACCATTATCATATGTAAGCACTGGTCAAAGTTTGTAACTTGTTGCCCCTCCCACGGGAACTGTGGGGGAGTAAGTCGTCCCCAAAGACATAGTTATAAGGTTTTTCGACTACTCTGAATAAAAGGGCTATCCCAGAATTTTGATCCGTTGGCTCTGGGAAAATAATTAGCGTGGGAGGGGACCTAGGTGCCCTCTAATTTTTGTGGTCACTTAAAAAGGGCACTAGAACTTTTCATTCAGAAGTTGAAGTTTTTTTTAATTGAAAGTAAGGAACGACATTAAAACTTAAAACGGACAGAAATTATTCCGTATATGAAAGGGGTTGTCCCCTCTGCAACACCTCATTCTTTACGCTAAAGTTTTTTACTGTTTTAAAAAGTAGAGTTGTGAGAAAGAGTCAAACTTTAGCGTAAAAAGCGGGGCGTTGAGGAGGGGACAACCCCTTTCATATACGGGGTTATTTCTGTTCGTTTTAAGTTTTAATGTCGCTCCTAGCTTTCAGTTAAAAAAAACCTGTTTTTTTTTATTTAATAGCTTGTAATAGCTTGCAACAAGCTTTCATCAAATGTTTTGCAAGTTTAGCTTCTTCTCATAATAGAGATCCTCGAACTCAAAGCCTAAGCTCTATGATATGGCTAGATAATTTAAAATTAGTTATTTGAAGTCACTTTCCTTAGTAATCATATACAAAAATTATTATTTACTTCTTAGAAATCTCATATTTCATTCCCGTTTGCTTTAGTTTAGCAAACTTCATGCTTCATTTCAATTGATATATTCTTATCCAAGATAAACTTTTACAAATAAGTCGATTTGTTCAATTCTTTAGGCAGATTAATTTTGATTGTTTTTGTAAAGTCTACCCCAACCTGAAAAGTTTCTATCTGAATGCTGTTTAGCTTTATTAAAGGTTTCCAGATTTCTAGTAATATTCCATATTTATGTCAATTTTTATTCTATTTTTGTGGGGTAAGCGAGACATGTTCTAATCAAGCTTAAGATATGCAAATAAATTGATCCCTTTACCAGGAATCTTTTTTGTTTAAAAATTACTGTCTTTTGTTTCATTTTGCATGCAATTAACTGCTCTTTTTATTTTTGAGTTTTTTTCCTAAAAGTATTTAAAAATAGACTTGTTCCTACCAAACAGTTTCCTGAAACTCCACGCCTCATTACTATGTCTTACGAGTTCACTGGTAAACTTCATATTCCCTTCTCGAATTTGTGGCAATTGTATCATCAAATTGGATTGAGGGCTCTCAGATCCAGGTGCACAAAGTGGCCATTTTGACGTATCGCAGTTTTTGGATCTCTTCACCTAATTGAATGATACAATTTGCATATCCCTATAAAGCTTTGAAGATAATTATACAAAAAAAAAAAAAACTTCAGAGCCTCATTTGATTCATAAACCATGTCAATGAAATAAAGACTGTGTGTTCAATGAATTCATTACCAAATGATAGAACATAAGTAACTATGATTGAACTTATAATGCTAGGCTTAATTTCAACAAGTTGATACTTTTTGACAAGCACATCTTGGCAAATCTGACTCCCACAAAAGATTGCTAAAATGTGTCTCAAAGTTTGGAGGAGAGAAGACACACACACAGATTGAAAACTTTATAATATCCGGGGAAAAGTAAAATTTAAATAGAAGGACCAAAATTAACCCTTTCTATACCTGCATGGAGGAGGGAGGGGTAGCCCTCTTATATTGGTGCGATACACTCTCCAGCTGGAAAATCGAAAATTATTTTTTGAAATAGTGCTTCTTTTGTCTTTTGAATCCTCCCCCTCCTGCTCCGTGGAAAATACACACTAATAGAAAACATTTTTTTTTAAACATATGTGTTTTTTAAAACACATGTAAAAACGATACATGAGTTGATCATCTTTAATATTCCGGCCAGATCTTTTGACAACACAAAATTAAGTCTCCTTGATCGACAAAGAAACTTGGATTTGGACAAGGAATTTAAAAACTCAATGTCAACTCAATTTGAATATTGGACTATCCCAGTTTCTCCTTTTTTTGACTTAATTCATTTTGAACATTTATTTTAGTATTTAAAAAACCAGAACATCTTTCCTGAAAATTTAAAAAATGATTACGGATAAGATCTTCTCGGCAAAAGAAATAATGAACGAGACGTTCCTCTGAAAATATAATTTACGTTTAAGATATGGTTTATTGAAACAGAATCATAAACTGATTAGAATCTGCTTAGCAATAATGAATTATAATCAAACAGCAAAAATATAACAACTTGATCCTTCATAAGCAATTTTTAGGGAGAGGACCAAAAATATCGGACATGGTGTTTTTGCCTCAATTTCTTGATGCTTCTGGAAGGTTAAGGGAGAAAGATCTGTTGGTCTAACATTACATACTGATAGATTGTTTCTAAAAAAAAAATTAAGCAAATTTAAATTTTACTTTTCCATTAAAGTTCTTCAATTTTTACTTTTTATCAATCAAAAATAATTTGAGACTCGGATATTACAAACGAACTGTTAGTATGGAGCAACGCGGCTCAACAGTAACCAAAACTCTAAAAAGCAGAATTTTGATATCAATAATATATCAAAGGAATCGGTTTATTATTCTGATTAAAAAATGTATAACATTCATTAAGTTTGTTGATACCTATCAAAAGTTACGAGCCTGAAAATCTTAACTTGATTTTCAAAAAAGGTGGGAAACACCTTCTAAAACTCAATGAATCTTAATGAAAATCACCTACTCAGATTCAGTGTGTCAGAGAACCCTATATTAGAAGTTTCAAGGAAGAAAGATCATGGATGCTTGTTTATTTTTTTTTCTCTTTTTTCTCAGGGGTGATTGCATCGAACCAATAGTCCTAGAGAGCTCATTCGAACGGAAATTGAGATTTAAAGCACCGTTTTTCAATGACCAAAGAGATTTTTGGGCAACTACCCCTCCCCCTCCACACCCCCTTTTCCCAAAAGTCGTCTTATCAAAATTTCGGTATGTTCAGTATCCCCATCTTGTTCAATATAGTTGAAAAGTTCAGTAACTATGCCTTTGGGATAAAATAACCCTCCAGAGCCCCAGAGGAAAAGGCTCTAAGTCATGAAATTTGTCCATTGTTTAATTATGTCTTTATTGCTGTGAAGTATACAGACATTTTTTAGGGAGGGGGAGGGGGAATTTACTGTATGGGGGTTTCCCCATGGGGAGGAAGTTTCTGGGGGTTAAGTTCACAGGGAAAATTTTACGCCAGGAGAATTTGCCAGAATTCCTGTGCGATAAATTCTTTTTACTTGTCTTACTTTGCCGACTCAATTTTACATGTTAGATGTTAAGATGAAGTGTCTGGGGATATTTTCACCGGGTTGGAATTTTCTAGATAATCTTTCCGTAGGGAGGGTGTCTGACAAAATAAATATTCATGGTGGAGCTTTCCATGCGATAAACTCTCCAGGGAGAATTTTAGAATGTAGTAGGTTTTTACTAGGGAAAGGGCTCATTTACGACAAAAAATTTCCATAGAAGGGGGGTGGGGATTTCCAGCAGGATTTTGAAAACAATACGAAAGTAAAGCTTTTTCAAATGAACGTATGCCAAGAAGATTCTTCCGACAAAAGTTTCAGCGAGAAATTTTTCAGGTGGAATTTTCAGCTAGATGGAATTACCCATGGGGAATTTTCCTGGAAGGAGGGGGGGTTAAGAAGACGAGGGGGAGGGGAGAATTTTCCTTGGAGGTGGACCCGAACTTCTCAGCAATATTTAAAGAAGATCAGAAATTAAACATAAATTTTTTTTTAACTAAAAGTAAGGAGCAACATCAAAACTGAAACAAAAGGGATTATTACGTATATATGTTGGGTTCCCCCTCCTTAATACCTTGATTTTTCCGCTATCAGTTAATCAGTTAAAAAACTTACTTTTTTATTTAATATTGGAAGAAAACAGCGAAGAAAAACAGTGAAAAATTCTTTGTTTTACTTGTTTATTTTGAACCAGTAAATGCTAATTTTATATTGCCCAACCCATGTGACACTAGGATCATCAAGATTAGATTAAGCATAAAAAATCTTGAAGTAAAGTTTCACCAGGTTGGGTGGACCATAATAAAAACAAATTGAAATATTCCAAGTTTTAAAACAGATATACTACAGATAAGTTCTTTGGGTGTTTTTTTTTTATAGGTTTTATCATAAAAGCCCATGATTTAAACAAAAGCTAAGGGATTTGTATGAAAATTTCCTAAAAATAAACAGGTATTCAAAATGACAGGGAAATTTTACCATTTTTTTTTCAAAAGCGGACCACAACCAAAACAAATTGAAAACCTGAAGTTGATGGCCCCAATTGAAATTTCTGAAGACCAAATCCTTAAATGTGATTGTTAAATGTCATAACGAAATAATAGAAAAAAGAAAATTTTAAAATTACTAGATCATTTTTGGGGTGCTTTTTCCGTGGAGAGGGTTACCTCCACGGATAAATCCCCCTCTCCAAAGAAACATCCTATAGGCACTTCATTCCAGGTGAAAATTTACCCAGGACAATTACCCCTAACATCTCCAAGTCTACAATTTAATCAGCAACGAGAAAGCGAGAACTTTTCACAAGTGATTTTCATTCTTTTTTTACTTTGATATAAAAAGCAAGGAACATTCTAATAGTGCAAGATTATCACACAGGTGGATTACAAGAATCAGCTGTTGCCAAGCCTCTTGAATAAAAACTGCTCCTCTTTACGCATGTTCGGCATCGTATCGATATTATGCATTCAGTTGTCATTTTGTCATACTAAATTAATCTTTGTGATTTCAGCGGGGTAAGTTTTTTAATTTATTACAAAAAATTTATTACATTCTTTATATATTTTTACAAATTTATTACAGATTACAAAAAGTTATATTTATATATAAGTTTTTAAAAATTGATTAAAGGTTCATGGTAATGAACTGAGCCTAACAATTGACGTGGGTCAATAGTGACGGAAAATAAACGTATTTTGATATCAACAAATACACCATAATAATTGGTTTATTATGTTGATTCAAAATACATAAAATTCACTAAGTTTAATGCTACCCATCAAAAATTACAAACCAGAGAAAATTGACCTGATTCTTCAAAAACAGGGTAACACCCCCAAATAGTCAAGCAATTTTGATGAAATAATACCATTAAAAGCAACGTATTAAAAAACTCAACTTGCATGTCAAATTTGTGTATTTTTTGGAAAAAAAGATCGCAGATGTATGTTTATGGTTTTTTCCCCATGTGTAATTGTATCAAACCAATGGTCCTTGAATATCGAAATAGGACTCATGCATACTAAAATCAAAACTTTAATTGTTTTTTAAAAGTTACAAAAAGATTTGAGGGTAGATAGCTTCCCTTCCACGTCCTTTCCCCCCTAAGTCAACTGGTAAAGATTTTTTCTATAGAAATTTTGTTCAACATAGTTGAAAGGTCCAATAAATATACCTTAGGGGATAACATGACCCCCCCCCTTCTACAAATTTCCTGGGGAGCTTTGGGCTATATGCTGGTAAATTTTATATATAGTATTTTGAATTTTACAACAAATACTATTTTATAAATTGTGCTTGTTTGTGAACTGTATAAGACCTCATAGCTTAATGGTAGACCATTCAACTACAGATCAAGAGATCACCGCTTCAAACGTGAATGTCCCATAATTTTAGACAGTTAAATCTGAAGAAGCTTAGATATTGAATTTTGACAGAAAATGATTACAATTTTTATCAAACCATTACATTTTTTCGAAACGCAGAGGGGCGAAAGCCGAGCATGTTCTTTTTACATCATTAACTTCAATCTTACAGCAACACCCGTGCAACACAAGATTGATTTGGCAATTGTTTTGCTGATTTTAATTGTATCAATGCTGTGGAACATGCTGATTCACTTTATTTAACCGGTGTTTTATGTAACTTTTCTATACATATAACCTCTGTTGTTTTGTTCAAAACATCAAAATCAGTCTTTAGAATAACAATATTTTGTGGCCAGTGATTTCTAAAACTATGTCTTGAAAATGACTTGACCTCCCACAGTAACTGGGAAAAGAGCTGTAAGGTATGAACTATTTTTTTAGGGGAGAGGGGGGCTATATGGGGATTGGAGTTACGTAAAAGGATCTTTTCGCGGAGGATTTTTTTATGAGGGGAGATAAACTTAAACGGCAGGGAGTTGAATTTTCCGGCATTATATAAAAAAAAAAAACATAAAACAATAAGCACTTAATTCCAGCTGAATGTAAGGAGCAATATTAAAACTAAAACGAAGAGAAATGATATGTATATGAAGGTAGCCCACTCCTTATTGCACCTCTTCTTTACGGTAAAGCATTTTTAGAACTTTTAGAAAAGCTTATTATTTTAAACTAAATGAACCTCGCGTTTAAGGAGTTATTCCAAATTACTGGAACAAAAACAAACTTTAGAGTAAAAAGCAAAGTTTTAAGGATGAGACGGTCTCCCTCCTGTACGTAATAATTTATATTTGTTTTGAGTTTTAATGTTGGCTGCTGACTTTCAATTCTGAATTACTGAATAGTCTATATTCTCCAAACATGAAAAAAAAGAAATAGTGTTTATTACTGGTTTTAAACATATCTATCATCTACCAAATAAAAATCAGTTTCTCATATTTGTATCATAAAAACAATATGCACAATAAAAATCCACAATGAAAAATTTTAAGAATAAATTTTAAGAAAAATTATTCTTAACATTTTTCGTTGTGGATTTTTATTGTGCATATTGCTTTTATGATACAAATATGAGATACTGAACGTTACCCATGGTTTTTTTCAAAGAATATAAAATACATTAAGTACGTTATCGGTTGTGAATTAGATTTATTTTATTTAAAAATAAATTTTTGTTGCATTAATTCAGCTAAAAAAACTTTGTGATCTTTGACTTTACAGTCAAAGATCTTTAAAAAAAAGCCTAATTTTAAAGTAGAAAATCGACGTAGAGGAAATATTGTCTAAAATAACAAGGGACAATAAATCTGGTTCCATTCAAAAAATTAAAAAAAATAATCTAGGCCCTCTACTAGCTCTGAGCCCTCTACTAGCTCTGAGCCCTCTACTAGCTCTGACAGGGCAACTGAAGATCAGCAACCCTCTGCCAAAAACTTAAACCAACGAAATAGGGGCGAATACAAGTTGCGTTACCAGGACTTCAAACCTTATATTGAAGATCAGCAAGTTATGTGTGCATATACTCCCCCACCAACGGAGTGGATGTCCCCAGTCGAATATTTTTCTATGTTTTTCTCTGATGAAATGATTGATGAGATATTGTTAGAGACGAATCGCTATGCAATGACGAAGGACAACAGATTCATTGATGTCACAAAACAAGAGATATACTCTTACCTTTCAATAACTCTCTACATGGGAATAATAAGATTGCCTAGCTACAAGCTCTACTGGGAGAAGAAGCTGAACTATACTCTCGTCCTTGGAAAGATGTCCAAAGACCGTTTCACATTGATTCGAAGGTACTTGCACTTCAACGAAAAGAGTAAGTGCAAGCCCAAAACCGATCCTGGACATGATCGTTTGTTCAAGGTGAGGCTCATAGTTGACCTGCTGTGAGAAAATTTGACGAGAACTGAGCCTGAAGAAAGACACAGTATCGATGAACAGATTATCCCATTCAAGGCAAGGTCTGTTATGCGGCAGTATCTCCCAAACAAGCCGTACAATGGGGGGTTCAAAGTATTTACTCGAGCTGGAAGTAGTGGGATCACGTGCGACATCGAAATATACCAAGGTTGAGGAGCTGTGGAAGCTGGACCTTTCAGTCTTGGTGGAGATGTTGTTATGAGGCTCTTGAGATCCCTTAAACCCAAAACGGGACACAAGATCTTTTTCGACAATTTGTTTTCGAGTGTAGACCTTGTCGTTCATCTGAAGGAAATTGGATATGATTGTGTTGGGACTATTCGTAAAAACCGTCTTTCAGGATGCTAACTGATGGAAGAAAAGGAACTGAATCGGTTTGGTCGGGAACACATCGACTGGAGAGTGAAAACCTCGACAAAAGTTTGCTTGGCTCGCTGGTACGATAACAAAGCGGTCACGCTTGTGTCGAACTACGTTGCATTTGATCCCATGGATACCTGTAGACGTCGGGACTCCTCCGAAAGAAATATGTGGAAATCAAAAGGCCTGCAGTGATCAAAGAGTACAACAAGTACATGGGCGGGGTGGACTTGGCTGATATGCTTATTGAGCTCTATCGCTCAAACCTAAAGACTAGAAAGTGGTATATACACATATTCTACTACGTTCTTGACAGCGCAATTGTCAATGCCTGGCTAATTTATCGTCGTCGCTGCTGGAAGTCCAATGACCAACCAATGCCTCTACTGAAGTTAATAACCTCAATTGCATGCTCTCGGATACTCCAACACACCCCGAAGGCGCCCTCATAGACCATTATCCCTGGAATCCGAAGGTAATCCTCCACAAAAAACGCCTACACAGCCTACCCCCCCCCCTACAGACGTGCGGCATGACTGGTACAACCGTTTTCCTGAATTCGGAAAAGATCAAGAACGCTACCAAATTTGTCAGAAGAAGACAAAAATCCTGTGTAGCGAGTGCCTTGGAATTGCACTTTGCCTTGTTCCCGATAGGAACTGTTTTTTCTCCTACCAGAGGAAGTGAACCCTTTCTTACTTTTGCAGTAGTTACTAGTTTTGTCTGACACAAAAATACATGGCATTATTTGAAAAAAAAAACTCCACTAAGGACGGATGTCCTTTTAAAAGGACATGACAGATCTCGAACCCTGACCCAGAAACCGAAAATGTGACTCCGTAATCGAGTTCAGTGATTTTTTTCATCTAGAACATCCTTCAAATATTTTTTTCTATTGAATTCATAATTCAGTATTTAAAGGGTTAAAAGAAAAAACAGCCTTAACCCTCGACCCCCGGACATCGCCAAGTAGACAAGACGCAAACTTAAGCAGTGTTTTCATCACAGGTTTCTAAGACCTTATAATAACCACAAGTTGGGTCACCAAAAATCACATTCTAGAAATACAGCTTGAAGGCAGTCTATTATTCAAACAGCATAATAACTTAATTTAATACCGTCTTTTGACAGCAATTAAATAAAAAAAAACAGGTTTTTTTAACTGAAAGTAAGGAGTGATATTAAAACTGAAACAAACAGAAATTGCTCCGTAATTGACAGGTGCTTTTCTTCCCCGACGCCTCGCTCTTTACGCTAAAGTTTGACTCTTTCTCTCAACTCTACTTTTTAAAACAGTAAAAAACTTTAGCGTAAAGAGCGGGGCGTTGAGGAGGAAAGGCCCTGTCATATACGGAGTAATTTCTGTTCGTTTCAAGTTTTAATATCGCTCCTTACTTTCAGTTAAAAATGCTTGTTTTTTATTTAATTTCTGGACGTTTTTGAATTAACACGTTTTCATCTTGGCTCTCCGCACATACATAATTAAACGAAATTTCCATATTATTATTTTTTTTTTGCTAAATGGCTTTTTCATAGTCTTAATCGGTAGATTGCGATAAAAAGGAGCGAGGGAGGAGGCCCAGTTGCCCTCCAATTATTTGATTACTTAAAAAGGTAACTAGAACTTTTAATTTTTTACGAATCTTTTCATTAGTAAAAAATACACATAATTTCGAATTAACTTACGTAACGAACTTCTATAATCGTATGTTTTTATTGCGCATATGAGGGGCTCACCCCCTCGTCAATACCTCGGTTTTTACACTAAAGCTTAAATTCTGTCCCAATTCCTTAAGAATGACCCGTGAATCACAAAGGCAGTAGAACAAATAGTTGAAACTACTAAAAATACTTTAGCGTAAAGAGCGAGGTATTCCGAGGAGGTAAACACCTCATATGCTTAATAATTTCTGTTTGTTTTAAGTTTTAATGCTGCTCCTTACTTTCAGTTAAAAAATTCATACTTATTTTTCATTGTTTATTTAAATAATGCTAAAAAATCCTGAGCCTCTTTCATTGAAATTTTCTTCCCTCATGAAAAATTCCTCCATAAAAAGTTTCCCCCACACAACCCCCTCTTCTCAACCCCTCCTCCCGACCAAAATATTCCCCTGAAAACGTCTGTACACTTCCCAATAACCATTACTATATGCAAACACTGGTCAAAGTTTGTAACTTGCAGCTCCTCCCACGGGGACTGTGGGGGAGTAAGTCATCCCCAAAGACGTAGTTATAAGGTTTTTTGACTATGCTGAATAAAATGGCTATCTCAGAATTTTGATCCGATAAGTTTGGGAAAAATGAGCGTGGGAGGGGGCCTAGGTGCCCTCCAGTTTTTTGGTCACTTAAAAAGGGCACTAGAACTTTTCATTTCCGTTGGAATGAGCCCTCTTTCAAAATTCTAGAACCACTGGGTCGATACAATCACCCCTGGGGAAATGAAAAAAGAAAAACAAAAACAAACAAATAAACACGCATCCGTGATCTGTCTTCTGGCAAAAAATGCAAAATTCCACATTTTTGTAGATAGGAGTTTGAAACTTGTACAATAGGGCTCTCTCATACGCTGAATCTGAAGGTGTGATTTCGTTAAGATTCAATTACTTTTAGGGGGTGTTTCTTCCTATTTTCTAAAATAAACCAAATTTTCTCAGGCTCGTTACTTTTGATGGGTATAACTAAACTTGATGAAACTTATATGTTTAAAATCAGCATTAAAATGCAATTCTTTTGATGTAGCTATTGATATCAAAGCCCCATTTTTTAGAGTTTTGGTTGCTATTGAGCCGGGTCGCTCCTTACTACAGTTTGTTACCACGAACTGTTTGATGTTAATACAAAATGCTATTCTGCTGATCGAAACTGTGAATTCCATCTATACCAGCTAGATAAAAAAAAATAAACACATAATTATTTGCCTTCTCTTATAAATAACTTTTCAAAAATCTAGTTATCTTACAAGATTACTCTGACCTTTGAAGGAAAATTTCCAGGTCTGCTACAGCTTCACGGGGGTCTGGAGTTCGATACTTCTCTAAGAGAAATGTGTTTCTCTCAAAGAGCAGTATACGAGTCAAAAACTTCAAATTCTTGCAAAAAGCGGACCTGACCTTAATTCGCCCTGTTTGTGTAAACCATTCCCATAGGGGGGACAGGTAAAGAACATGTGGCAAAGCCACTGCTCTATACACACTCGCTAAAATTTGCCGATTGTAAGAGTACTTCAGTGGGGCAAGATTGCCATAACTCACTCGCAGGTTAGACACAAGGGTGTCAAGGGAAAGAATTCTAGTTGTTGTCTTGTCTCGACCATATTGAAGACCTAAATAATTAAGCGAAGATAGTAGCACCATCTACTGCTACACTTGTTGCGAAGCAATCCCGTTTCGTCGGTGTTGAAAACCAGGAATTCAGTTTTCTGGCCACTAACTTGTAGACCAATAGCGCCCTAGCCAGATACAAGCTTATCCAAATTATGCTGCAATAGACACATAGGTTAAGTTGGAGATATCTTGACCGGCTGGTTGAGCTTAAAGTCGGTATGCCTACTGTTTCTCTGCATTCTTCTAAGTTTTGAAGTACCTGACAGGGTGAGAATGCAGATGCTTCGGTCAGCCAAAAAATGAACAAAATCAAATGCTGGATGAAACTGGAGACTTTTCTTTTGATACTGTTGGCCGTTTTCATTCTTATAAGTTTTTTGCTATGTATATTATATTTAGGAATTTCCCCCGTCACGAGTTCGAATATCATAACCTTGATTAAAATGATATTCTGATTACATCTTTCTGGTGACATTCAACGCTTAAAACAATTAAATAACTAGTTTTCTAACTGAGAGTAAGGAGCGACATTAAAACTTAAAACGAACAGAAATTTCTCCGTATGAAAGGGGCTACCCTTCTCAACACCTCACTCTTTACGCTAAAGTTTGACTCTTTCTCTCAATTCAAATTTATTAAACAATAGTAAATCTTAGTGGGAGGGGGTGGGGCGCATTACAAGTTACTTCTATAAACTTGCGAACAAGCAATTTAAAGGGAACCTCTACAATTATGCGTTGTAGTTAGTTGGTATGGTAATAGAATTAATCTAAAATCTTATCTTGGTTAAAGTTCTAATAAATCTGTTGAAACTAATATGATGTGGAAATATCAAACAGTTCGTGGTAACGAACTGTAGTTAGGAGCGACCCGGCTCAATAGTAACCAAAACTCTAAAAAATTGAATTTTGATATCAATAGCTACATCAAAAGAATTGCATTTTAATGCTGATTTTAAATATATAAATTTCATCAAGTTTACTCTTACCCATCAAAAGTTACGAGCCTAAGAAAATTTGCCTTATTTATGAAAATAGGGGGAAACACCCCCTAAACTTCATAGAATCTTTTTAATATCCCAAATGATCAAAAGGCAATTAGTCGCTCCCAAATACAAACCCCTAAATGTGACTTGTTTTGGAAAATAGGGTCAAATGCCCCCTTAAAATTATAGGATCTTAACAAAAGTCACACCATTGCATTCAGCGTATCAGAGAACCCTACTGTAGAAGTTTCAAGCTTCTATCTACAAAAATGTGGAATTTTGTATTTTTTGCCAGAAGACAAATCACGGGTGCGTGTTTATTTTTTTTTTTTTTTTTTTTTTTTCTTTTTCCCAGGGGTCATCATATCGACCAAGTGGTCCTAGAATTTCGCAAGAGGGCTCATTCTAACGGAAATGAAAAGTTCTAGTGCCCTTATTAAGTAACCAAAAAATTGGAGGGCATCTAGGCCCCCTTCCACGCTCATTTTTTCCCAAAGTCAACGGATCAAAATTTTGAGATAGCCATTTTGTTTAGCATAGTCGAAAACCATAATAACTATGTACTTGGGGATGATTTACTCCCCCACCATCCCTGGGGGAGGGGCTGCATGTTACAAACTTTGACCAGTGTTTACATATAGTAATGGTTATTGGGAAGTGCACAGACGTTTTCAGGGGGATTTTATTTTGTTTGGGGGTGGGGCTGAGGGGAGGGGGCTATGTTTGAGGATCTTTCCTTGGAGGAATCTGTCATGGGGGAAGAAAAATTCAAGGAAAAGGGCGCATGAATTTTCTAGCATTATTATAAGAAAACAATGAAAAATAAACATGAAAACGTTTTTTCAAATGAAAGGAAGGAGTAGCATTGAAACTTAAAACGAACAGAGATTATTACGCATATGAGGGGTTCTAAACATACTTTAGCATAAAGAGCGAGGTATTTAGGAGGAGATAAATACCTCGCTCTTTATGCTAAAGTATTTTTAGTAATTTCAACTATTTATTCTACGGCCTTTCTGATTCAGGGGTCATTCTTAAAGAATTGGGACAAAGCTTAAGATTTAGTGTAAAGAGCGAGGTATTAACGAGGATACAAACCCCCTTGTATACATAATAAAAATGTAAGATTATGAAAGTTTTCTACGTAAGTTGCTAATTTTTAAGTTACGTATATTTTTTACTAATAAAAACGTTCGTTAAAAATTAAAAGTTCTAGTTGCCTTTTTAAGCAACCGTAAAATTGGAGGGCAACTAGGCCTCCTTCCCCATCCCTTATTTCTCAAAATCTTCTGATTAAAACTAAGAGAAAGCTATTTAGCCAAAAAAAAAATTTATATACAAATTTCATTTTAATAATTTACGTGCGGAGAACCAAAACCAAACATGCATTAATTCAAAAACGTTCAGAAATTAAATAAAAAAAACTAATTTTTTTAGCTGAAAGTAAGGAGCGACATTAAAACTTAAAACGAACAGAAATTACTCCGTATATAAAATGGGTTGTCCCCTCCACAATCCTCTTTACGCTAAAGTTTGACTCTTTGCCACAATTCTACTTTTTAAAACAATTAAAAGCTTTAGCGTAAAGAGCGAGAGATTGCGGAGGGGACAACCCAGTTTATATACGGAGTAATTTCTGTTCGTTTTAAGTTTTAATGTCGCTCCTTACTTTCAGCTAAAAAATTAGTTTTTTTTTTATTTAATTGATACAAAAACGATATTTAATATTTTCTGCATACTTTTTTGCCTTTGTACTTCTGACCACTAAAGCTTTTTGTTAGTATTTCCTCTTCTATGCATCCTAAAATGTTCAAATAAAGACCAAAATTGACAGAAAAATATAAACTCTAACAAAGATGCATGTAGGTATATGCTTCAAACTTAGTATATGAGTTGTATTTGATAGGTTTTCGGGGTTTCAATTCAATTCAAACGTTTAAATCTCCATATGTCTGTTACAAAAATATCTGAGCACAATGTCTGAATGTCTGAGCACAAAAATACAAATTGGAAATTCTTTTAATATTAAGCAAGAAAATTGTCCTGTAAAGATTTTGATTTCCCAACAACTATTCATGGAAATAAGATTGGATGGCATGCATCAAAATAAGCATAAATATCCTAAGCTGTATATTCATCAGTTTATTCATTTTTATGGACAAATATATGCAACCCGTATGCAAAAACATTGCTATATATTGTGACTGGTTGCTATTGAGAAGGCGAAAAATTCTGAAATAATATTCTCGTTGTATGCCGTTTCTTTGGTCAACTCAAGAGGTGTGAATTTCCACTTTTTTCCATCATTTTGTTTGTAAATATTAGTACAAATGTAAGTGTAAATTTTTCACAGTTCATATAATTACCAATAAAATGAACATACCCCTCTATGCCATTTTTATGTTCTTTACGAATATAATAATCACTTCTACTGCAAATTCCCATTAAAGCACTTTTTAACCTAGCCTAGACTAACCTTATTATAAATAATTTTTTGCACTGAGCAAAACTTAGTATTATTTTGGCGGAAACGACCGATAACTCGTACTTTAATTGAAAATTGTTCATTTTTAAGAGCTCAAAAATTTGTGGCAAAAGTGATTATATGATTGATTATATTAAAGTGATAAAGTGATATATTATAGTGATTATATTAAAGTGATTAAAGTAGATTATATATAATGTGAAAAAGACATCGAGTGGTATTTTTGCTTTATTGGCAAGTTAATTATATGAACTACACAAAATCCGTTAATATACATTTAGAATCCTTTTAATTTTCGTTAGAATGAGCCCTCTTGCGACGTTCTAGGAACAATTGGTCGATACGATCACCCCTGGAAAAAAAACAACAAATAAACACGCACCCGTGATAGGTCTTCTGGCAAAAAATACTAAGTTCCACATTTTTGTAGATAAGAGCTTGAAACTTCTACAGTAGGGTTCTCTGATACGCTGAATGCAATGGTGTGATTTTTGTTAAGATCCTATAATTTTAAGGGGAAGTTTGCCCCTATTTTCCAAAACAAGTCACATTTAGGGGGTGTATTTGGGAGGGACTAATTGCCTTTTGATCATTTTGGATATTAAAAAGAGAATTATAATTTTAAAATTCCAATCAAATAAACCTATTCCAGAGTTTATACGAACACCGCTTCTATATGAGCAGGACAAAACTTGTCCTGGGCTCAGAAGTCTTTTTATTGACCCTGGAGTTCTGTTAGCCGACCTTTGTACTATTTTGAACAAAGTAGCTATCTCAAAATTTTCTTCAGATGTGTCTGGGAAAAGAAGGCACAGAGGGGGTTTGAGATAGTTTACCTCCGATCGCTTTTGACTCTTCAAACGGGCACTAGAACTTTCTATTTCCAATGAAATGAGCCCCCTTCGAAGTTTATATGATTATCCCTTCATTAAAATCATTATATTCCCTCGGGGCATTACTTACAACACTTGCCCCGGTCTTTGGTGGATTTTGCCACCCTTGGAGTTTTTTTTTTATCCACTTTGGTTATCTTCAGCAAAATTGCTCTCAAAATTTTGGTCATATGAATTTACAGAATAGATGGCGTGGATAGTCCATTTGCCCTCCAATATCTGTTGACGCTAAGAAAATGCACTAAAATTTCCCGTTTTCAATCGAATGAGCCCCCTCGGAAGTCTATATAATAGTCCCTTCCATGTGAAGTGCCTCTAGGAAAACAATATATAATAAATAAATAATAATAAGACACTAAAGGCTTATGGCCTATACTGTAGGGAACCCCATAGCTTTGCCTGTGGTACATAGCAATATATAATTTAAAATAATGCAATTGAAACTCAAAAGGGAATAGAGGTAATCCAGTCCAAATTTTTGAAATGAAATTAAACTTAGTTTATAATAGTATTTATCGTACCTACACAAGAAATAACATTTTTGGGAAATTTTGATTCATTTCTAAGGATTTTTATTTAGGGACAGGTCAAATACCTCCTTTAGCCTTAAGGCACATTTGTGTTGAGCTAGCAAAATTTTTGCAAACCTGTCCACTTAGATGATCTTTTGTGTCTAAGCTACAAGCCTGGAGCTACTTTCTTAATTGCCACTAAATTATAGTTTTTTTTTTAAACTAAGAATTGAAAATCTATTTCTCCTTGAAAAAACAAACAAAAAGAAATGACACTTTTGATTATTTTTTTGCTCTCTAAACTTATTTTTTCCTTTAATTCTTGTACAGCTTTTCCGTTCAGCTCCTAAATAAGGTTGGAGGTGTCTTTTCCTCCCTAGATTACAGATGATTAGAAATTATATAAATTTTTTTTTTTTAACTGAAACTATGGAGATACAATAAAACTTGAAACGAACAGAAAATTTTTCTAATAAGTAAAAAAGATCCTGGCATTGTTGTTGCTAAATTGAATTTTAATAAGAAGCGAGTATTTATTCCGAGAGAAGTAAAGAGCGAAGTGGAAACTTAAAACGAACAAAAATTATTATTTTACTTCCTATCTAACATATATCAATAAAACTAGTGCAAATAAATCAATTTTCCTGTTCTGAAAAAACTGTGTTTTTTGGTTTTGGACCGTGTTTCTGACTGGAGGCTCAGAGGCAAGCCAACGATAAGGGGGGGGGGGTATTTTTATTGTTGAGCATGCTAAACGACTAGAATTTTTAGTGTAATCAATTAGTCATACCATCTCTCCTCACTACAATACTAAAAAAGAAGCTTTTGTGTCTAAAGCTACTTAACAAATCATGATTTTTTTTCAACTTATCGGGGGAAGGGGCACCTACAGCCCCCTCAACGACGCCACTGGCTACATTCAATCTGTATATTTTGAAATAAGAATTATTTTCTTAACATGTTTCCTTCTCAATAGCCCCTTATCTCAGTGGCGGTTCTTACGTTAGTGGAGGGTGGTTAGTGAATTTACTTAAAGATAAATGACTGTTGACGCTATTTAGGAGGGTTGTTTTCGTCTGTGCTTAAGGTGTTTTGCATATTGTTCTTGACTCCAAAAGATCATAATGTGTTAAAGCGCTGTTCAATAAAACAAAAACAAAGGTTAAAAAAATCAGGCTATATATGAAAAATAAAAAAATTCTGTTTAAAACGGTGAAACGACCTTAGAAGTTGCTTAAAACGTTGCAATGATTACTTAAAACGTAAAACGTTGAAACAACAGAGGGTATTGCTTAAAACGTGAAGTTTCAATTGCTGGACAAATGTTGAGCTTGACGATCAAAAACGGGTGTATTTCTTGCTAATTATCGATAGAGTAGAGCGCTTGTTAGTTGAGCAAAGGTATCGGATTTACTTGATGAATAATTTTCTTGATACTAATTTGACGGGCTTTCAAAAAACTGAGGTTGGATTTTTTTCAGAAGAGTTTTATTTATAGCCTTAAAATGACCATTTTATAATCTGATGGTGATTCATAAGCTTTTCATAAAATATTATTGTTGACACATTTGTGTGTTTATATTATTATTATTATTATTATTATTATTATTATTATTATTATTATTATTATTATTATTATTATTATTATTATTATTATTATTATTATTATTATTATTATTATTATTATTATTATTATTATTATTATTATTATTATTATTATTATTATTATTATTATTATTATTATTATTATTATTATTATTATTATTATTATTATTATTATTATTATTATTATTATTATTCGGTATTATGAGGATGGAGTTGTTAACCTGTGCTGGTCAGGCTCATATTATAGATGTTATATAGATATTATAGATTAAGATCATATTATATTGAAGATGAGGTGCATATTTGTGGTGTATTTTAATTATTATAATTATGTTTTGGGATTATGAAGATGGATCTACAGTGGGGGGGGGATACTATTAATATTGGGGGGGGGGGTCCTAGATTCATACAATCTTGAAGATGAAGGTGTTACAGTTTGGTTTCTTATGTCACGTGGTCTTAGTGATATTAGTAAATTATAGGGTAGTGTTTATTTTACGATTTTCTTTCTCCTTTCGTCCCTGTTTTCCTTGCCATGGAGCCTTTCTGGGTGGGGTGGGGGGCTGGATGTGCTTTTTTGCGTATTTTGTAATAGTTTATTGTTGTATAGATGAACTCTGAAATCGAGGTGGAAGGCCACTAATACAGTTAAGCTACCAGTCAACTAGTTAAATGCCACAACCCAACTTCCTTCTTCACCTTGGTCAGCTGTGTATGGATTAAATATTTATTATCCAGATTAAAAATTAATTTTAATACTGGTGTAATGCCATTTCTACAAATTAGGTATTCGCTGTTAAAAGTTCTTTGTGCCATTTTAAGTAACCGAAAAATTGGAGGGCAACTAGGCCTCCTCCCCCACCCCTCTTTTCTCAGAATCGTCTGGTCAAAACTAAGAGAAAGCCATTTGACCAAAAAAAAGAATTAATATGCAAATTTCATTTTAACAATTTATATGCGGAGAGCCAAAATCAAACATGCATTAATGCAAAAACGTTCAGACATTAAATAAAAAAACAAGTTTCTTTTTTAACTGAAAGTAAGAAGCGACATTAAAACTTAAAACGAACATAAATAACTATGTGTATGATAGGGGCTATTACCTTTTCAACGCCCTGCTCTTTACGCTAAAGTTTTTTACTGTTTAATAAAGTAGAATAAACAGATTGGGTGCCAACGTAAATTTTTGTTAACTATTGACATAATCTTAGCTTTTTCTGTCACATAATCAGGTCCTTCCCTCTAAACCAAATTCTGTCTACGCCCATGCTGTAATCACATATTGGATTTCATTTAACGAGACATTAGACCTAACAGTAAATATTTTTAGTGGCAAACAAAATGAAGTAATTGATTAGCCGCAAATGGCAGAGGTATTTAAGCATTAAGTTTTTATTTGGCATTGGCTGAATTTTGTTTCGCTCTGCCTCTGTGTCAAATTTGAATTGTAGAATATGTAGAAGTGATCTCTCTTTTAAATTAAATTAAAAAAACTAGCGTTTTTTAATTGAAAGTAAGGAGCGACATTAAAAATTAAAACGAACAGAAATTATTACGTGTATGAAAGGGGTAGTTCCCTTCTCGACGCCCCACTCTTTACGCTAAAGTTTGATTCTTTCTCTCAATTCTACTTTATTAAACAGTAAAAAAAAACTTTAGCGTAAAGACCGGGGCGTTGAAGATGGAGCAGCCCCTTTCATACACGTAGTAAAACTAGTTTTTTTTCATTTAATTTCTGAACGTTTTTGAATTAATACATGTTTGATTTTGGGTCTCCGCATATAAATTGTTAAAATGAAATTTGCATATTGACTCTTTTTTGGTTAAATGGCTTTTGTATTTTTTGGGGTAGGGTACTTAGACCCTTCAATTCCATAAGTTTTAGACCCCGGCCCTTATGTGGTGTACTCTATAGTTCAAACTTAGGGTCTTCCTCTTGATGCCAGTCTGCCAATTCTTTTACTCTTTCAGAGTACATAATACATCCGGAAATGTCCTATAGACAATTCAATCTAGTAGAATTTTTGTAGAAAATGGGACAACGCGAGTTAACCAGTTTTTTGGCAAGCATCATGAAACTCTGCGGATCAACAATAATACTTTTTAGTGAGTTATTATTGTTCAAACAGTTCGTGGTAATAAACTGTACTAAGGAGATATCCAAAAGTTTCATATTGTTAAAATTTAGCACCTTGCCTACATGTTGCTGTACACGTTTCGGAAAAAAAATTAAAGAAGAAATTAAAATCAAAAAATAAATAAAATAAAAAACTAAAAAAGGTAAACAACTAAAAAAAAACTAAAAAAACAAAAAAACAAAAAAATCTTTTTAAACTAAAAAGAAAAAAAAGAAAAACTAAAAAAAAGTAAAAAAAAAATTTTAAAAGCAAGGGATTAAAAGAATTCAAAAACCTTAAAAAAGAAATCTAAAACTTTGAAGCTTAGTAAATATCATTGTTAGAAATTGGACTTGCTTTAATAATCAAATATCTTTGAAAAAACTGCAATAAAACGCAAGGGACAATGAGAATCCATATATAGAAGCCTACCACATGCCGTGCTGGGGCCCAGCGGTGAACCCGCCAGGACCCAGCTAGTATATAATAAAAATATAAGAGTATAGAAGTTCGTTACGTAAGTTAATTCTTAAGTTAAGTATATTTATAACTAATAAAATTTTCGTTAAAACTTAAAAGTTCTAGCTAACTTTTTAAGTAACCGAAAAATTGGAGGGCAACTAGGCTCCCCCCCACCTGTCTTTTCTCAAAATCGTTCCCTTCGCAACGCCCTGCTCTTTACGCAGTGATAAACAAAATGAAGTAATTGATCAGCCGCAAATGGCAGAAAGATTTAAGCATTAAGTCTTTATTTGGCATTGGCTGAATTTTGTTTCGCTCCGCCTCTGTATGAAATTAAATAAAAAAAAACAAGTTTTTTTAACTGAAAGTAAGGAGCGACATTAAAACTTAAAACGAACAGAAATTACTTCGTATGTGAAACAGGCTGCTTCCTCATCAACTCCCTGCTCTTTACGCTAAAGTTTGACTCTGTCTCTCAATTCTTCTTTTTAAAACAGTAAAAAACTTTAGCGTAAAGAGCGGGGCGTTGATGAGGAAGCATCCTCTTTCAGATACGAAGTAATTTCTGTTCGTTTTAAGTTTTAATGTTGCTCCTTACTTTCAGTTTAAAAAACTTTTTTTTTATTTAATTTCTGAACGTTTTTGAATCAATGCATGTTTTGACTTTGGCTCTCCGCAGAGGAATAATTAAAACGAAATTTGCATTTTTTGATTGATCCAATGATTTTGAGAAAAAAAGAGCGGGGGAGGAAGCCTATTCGCCCTCCGATTTTTTGGTTAATTAAAAAGGCAACTAGACTTTTTAATTTCTTACGAATATTTTTATTAGTAAAAGATTTACGTAACTTATAAATTAGCTTACGTAAAGAAATTTTGTATTCTCATATTTTTATTACATATATGAGGGGATTCGCCCCCTTGTCAGATCGTCGCTCTTTACACTAAAGCTTAAATTTTGTCCCAATTCACTAAGAATGACCCCAGAATCACAAAAGCCGTAGAATAAATCGTTGAAATTACTAAAAATACTTTAGCGTAAAGAGCGAGGTATTATGAGGAGGTGAGCCCCTCAGATGGGTAATAATTTCTGTTTGTTTTAAGTTTTAATGCTGCTCCTTACTTCCAGCTGAAAGAACTTTTTCATATTTATTTTTTCATTTTTTTTAAATAGTGCTAGTAAATCCTGCGCTCCCTTCATGGAGATTTTCTTCCCCCATGACAAATTATCGATGGAAAGTTCCTCCAGCATATCCCCTCTTTTCAACCCCTCCCCCAACCAAAAAAAAAATCCTCCTGAAAACGCCTGTACACTTCCCAATAACCATTACCATATGTAAGCACTGGTCAAAGTTTGTAACTTGTTGTCCCTCCCACGGGGAATGGGGGGAGTAAGTCGTCCCCAAAGACATAGTTATAAGGTTTTTTGACTACGCTGAATAAAATGGCTATCTCAGAATTTTGATCCATTGACTTTGGTAAAATAATTAGCGTGGGAGGGGGCCTAGGTGCCCTCCAATTTCTTTGGTCACTTAAAAAGGGCACTAGAACTTTTCATTTCCGTTAGAATGAGACCTTTCGCAACATTCTAGGACAACTGGGTCGATACAATCAAACCCTGGGAAAAAAAAACAAATAAAAACGCATCCGTGATCTACCATCTGCCAAAAATATACAAAATTCCACATTTTTGTAGATAGGAGCTTGAAACTTCTACAGTAGGGTTCTCTGATACGCTGAATCTGATGATGTGATTTTTGTTAAGATTCTATGACTTCTAGGAGGCGTTTCCCCCTATTTTCTTAAAAAAAGAAAATTTTCTCAGGCTCGTAACTTTTGATCAGTAAGACTAAACTTGATGAAACTTATATATTTAAAATCAGCATTAAAATGCAATTCTTTTGATGTAGGTATTGGTATCAAAATTCCATTTATTAGAGTTTTAGACACTATTGAGCCTGGTCGCTCCTTACTAGAGTTCGTTACCACGAACTGTTTGATTTGAATTGTAGAATATCGAGTAGACTGGCTAGTGCATGAGTGATATCTCTTTTAAATTAAATAAAAAAAGTTTTTAATTAAGTTTATTAAATGAAATTAAGGAGCAACATTAAAACTTAAAACGAACAGAAATTACTCCGTATATGAAAGGGGCTTTCCCTCCTCAACAAACGCTCTTTACGATAAAGTTTGACTCTTTCTCTTAACTCTATTTTTAAAATAGTAAAAAACTTTAGCGTAAAGAGCGGGTTGTTGAGGAGGAAAAGCCCCTTTCATATACGGAGTAATTTCTGTTCGTTTTTAATTTGGACCATAATAAAAACAAATTGAAATATTCCAAGCTTTAAAACAGATGTACTACAGTTAAGTTCTTTAGGTGTTTTTTTTTTTATAGGTTTTATCGTAAAAGCCCATGATTTAAACAAAAATTAAGGGATTTGTAAGAAAATTTCCTAGAAATAAACAGGTATTCAAAATGACAGGGAAATTTTACCATTTTTTATCAAAAGCTGACCACAACCAAAACAAATTGAAAACCTGAAGTTGAAGACCCCAATTTAAATTTCTGAAGACCAAATCCTTAAATGTGAATGTTAAATGTCAAAGCGAAATAATAGAAAAAAGAAATTTTAAAAATTACCAGATCATTTTTGGGGTGCTTTTCCCCCTCCCCAAAAAATCCCCTCCCCAAAGAAACATCCTATGGGCACTTTATTCCGGGTGAAAATTTACACAGGACAATTACCCCTAACATCTCCAAGTCTACAATTTAATCACCAATGAGATAGCAAGAACTTTTCACAAGTGATTTTCATTTTTTTTTTAAACTTTGATGTAAAAAGCAAGGAACATTTTAATAGTGCAAGATTATCACACAGGTGGATTACAAAAATCAGCTGTTGCCAAGTCTCTTGAATAAAAACTGCTCCTCTTTACGCGTGTTCGGCATCGTATCGATATTATGCATTCATTTGTCATTTTTTCATACTAAATTAATCTTTGTGATTTCAGCGGGGTAAGTTTTTTATTTATTACAAAAAATTTATTAAATTCTTTATATATTTTTACAAATTTATTACAGATTACAAAAAGTTATATTTATATATAAGTTTTTAAAAATTGATTAAAGGTTCGTGGTAATGAACTGAGCCTAAGAATTGACGTGGCTCAATTGTGACGGAAAATAAACGTATTTGGATATAAATAAATACACCGTAATAATTGGTTTTTTATGCCGATTTAAAATACATAAAATTCACTAAGTTTAATGCTACCCATCAAAAATTACAAACCAGAGAAAATTGACCTGATTCTTCAAAAACAGGGTAACCCTCGCAAATAGTCAAGCAATTTTGATGAAATAATACCATTAGTGAAAAACTCGACAGAAGTTTGCTTGGCTCGCTGGTACGATAACAAAGCGGTCACGCTTGTGTCGAACTACGTTGCATTTGAGCCCATGAATACCTGTAGACGTTGGGACTCCTCCGAAAGAAATATGTGGAAATCAAAAGGCCCGCAGTGATCAAAGAGTACAACAAGTACATAGGCGGGGTGGACTTGGCTGATATGCCTATTGAGCTCTATTGCTCAAACCTGAAGACAAGAAAGTGGTATATGCGCATATTCTACTACGTTCTTGACAGTGCAGTTGTCAATGCCTGGCTAATTTATCTTCGTCACTGCTGGCAGTCCAATGACGAACCAATGCCTCTACTGAAGTTCAAAACCTCAATTGCATGCTTTCTCGGATTCTCCGACACACCCCGAAGGCGCCCTGGTAGACCATTATCTCTGAAATCCGAAGGTAACCCTCCACAAAAAATACCTACACAGCCTACCCTCACCCCTACAGACGTGCGACATGACGGGTACAACCATTTTCCTGAATTCGGTAAAGATCAAGAACGCTGTCAAATTTGTCAGAAGAAGACAAAAATCTTGTGTAGCGAGTGCCTTGGAATTGCACTTTGCCTTGTTCCCGAGAGGAACTGTTTTCTCTCCTACCACAGGAAGTGAACCTTTTTTTACTTTTGCAGTAGTTAATAGTTTTGTCTGACACAAAAATACATGGCATTATTTGGAAAAAAAAACTCCACTAAAGACGGATGTCCTTTTAAAAGGATATGACAGATCTCGAACCCTGACCCAGATACCGAAAATGTGACTCCGTAATCGGGTTCAGTGATTTTTTTTCATCTAGAAACATCCTTCAAATATTTTTTTTCCTATTGAATTCATAATTCAGTATTTAAAGGGTTAAAAGAAAAAACAGCCTGAACCCTCGACCCCCGGACATTGCCAAATAGACAAGACGCAAACTTAAGGAGTGTTTTCATCACAGGTTTCTAAGACCTTATCATAACCACAAGTTGGGTCACCAAAAATCACATTCTAGAAATACTGCTTGAAGGCTGTCTATTATTCAAACAGCATAATAACTTAATTTAATACCGTCTTTTGATAGCAATTAAATAAAAAAAAACAAGTTTTTTAACTGAAAGCAAGGAGTGATATTAAAACTTAAACGAACAGGAATTGCTCCGTATATGACAGGTGCTTTTCCTCCCCAACTCCTCGCTCTTTACGCTAAAGTTTGACTCTTTCTCTTAACTCTACTTTTTAAAACAGTAAAAAACTTTAGCGTAAAGAGCGGGGCGTTGAGGAGGAAAAGCCCCTGTCATATACGGAGTAATTTCTGTTCGTTTTAAGTTTTAATATTGCTCCTTACTTTCAGTTAAAAAAGCTTGTTTTTTTTTATTTAATTTCTGGACGTTTTTGAATTAATACGTTTTCATCTTGGCTCTCCGCACATACATAATTAAACGAAATTTCCATATTATTAATTTTTTTTGCTAAATGGCTTTCTCATAGTCTTAATTGGATGATTGAGATAAAAAGGAGCGAGGGAGGAGGCCCAGTTGCCCTCCAATTATTTGATTACTTAAAAAGGTAACTAGAACTTTTAATTTTTTACGAACGTTTTCAGTAGTAACAGATAGTTGACAAATAGTAACAAATAGTAGAACAAATAGTTGAAACTACTAAAATTACTTTAGCGTAAAGAGCGAGGTATTACGAGGAGGTAAACACCTCATATGCGTAATAATTTCTGTTTGTTTTAAGTTTTATTGCTGCTCCTTACTTTCAGTTGAAAAAATATCATACTTATTTTCCATTGTTTTTTTTTTAATAATGCTAGAAAATCCTGAGCCCCCCTTCATTGAAATTTTCTTCCCCCATGATAAATTCCTCCATGAAAAGTTTACCCCGCGCAACCCCCTCTTTTCAAACCCTCCAACCAACCAAAATATTCCCCTTAAAACGTCTGTACACTCCCCAATAACCATTACTATATGCAAACACTGGTCAAAGTTTGTAACTTGCAGCTCCTCCTTCGGGGATTGTTGGGAAATAAGTCGTCCCCAAAGACATAGTTATAAGGTTTTTCGACTATGCTGAATAAAATGGCTATCTCAGAATTTTGATCCGACAAGTTTGGGAAAAAATGAGCGTGAGGAGGGGCATAGGTGCCCTTCAATTTTTTTTGGTCACTTTAAGAGGGCACTAGAACTTTTCATTTCCGTTTAATGAGCCCTCTTGCAAAATTCTAGAACCACTGGGTAGATACGATCACCCCTGGGGAAATGAAAAAAACAAAAACAAAAACAAACAAATAAACACGCACCCGTGATCGGTCTTCTGGCAACAAATACTAAGTTTCACATTTTTGTAGATAAGAGCTTGAAATTTCTACAGTAGGGTTGTCTGATACGCTGAATGCAATGGTGTGATTTTTGTTAAGATCCTATAATTTTAAGGGGGTGTTTGACCCTATTTTCCAAAACAAGTCACATTTAGGGGGTGTATTTGGGAGGGACTAATTGCCTTTTGATCATTTTGGATAATAAAAAGAGAATTAAAATTTTCAAATTCAAATCAAATAAACCTACTCCAGAGTTTATACGAACACCGCTTCTATATGAGCATTAAAAACTTGTCCTGGGCTCAGAAGTCTTTTATTGACCCTGGAGTTCTGTTAGCCGACCTTTGTACTATTTTGAACAAAGCGGCTATCTCAAAATTTTCTTCAGATGTGTCTGGGAAAAGAAGACACGGAGGGGGTCTGAAATAGTTGACGTCTGATTACTTTTGACTCTTCAAACGGGCACTAGAACTTTCTATTTCCAATGAAATGAGCCCCCTTCGAAGTCTATATGATTATCCCTTCATTAAAATCCTTATATACCCTCGGGGCATTACTTACACGTGCCTTGGTCTTTGGCGGTTTTTGCCACCCTTGGAGTTTTTTTTTATCCGCTTTGGTTATCTTCAGCAAAATTGCTCTCAAAATTTCGGTCAGATGAATTTACAGAAAAGATGGCGTGGAGAGTCCAGTTGCCCTCCAATAACTGTTGACGCTAAGAAAGCGCACTAGAATTTCCCGTTTTCAATCGAATGAGCCCCCTCGGAAGTCTATATAATCATCCCTTCCATGTGAAGTGCCTCTGGGAAAACAATATATAATAAATAAATAATAATAAGACACTAAAGGCTTATGGCCTATACTGTAGGGAACCCCATAGCTTTGCCTGTAATACATAGCAATATATAATTTAAAATAATGCAATTGAAACTCATAAGGGAATAGAGGTAATCCAGTCCAAATTTTTGAAATGAAGTTAAACTTAGTTTATAACATTATTTATTTTAACTACACAAGAAATAACTTTTTTGGGAAATTTTGATTCATTTCTCAGGATTTTTTTATTTAGGGACAGGTCAAATACCTCCTTAAGCCTTAAGGCACATTTCTGTTGAGTTAGCAAAATTTTTGCAAACCTGTCCGCTTAGATGATCTTTTGTGTCGAATCTACTTGCCTGGAGCTACTTTCTTAATTGCCACTAAATTATAGTTTTTTTTAAACAAAGAATTGAAAATCTATTTCTCCTTTAAAAAACAAAAACAAAAAGAAATGACACTTTTGATTATTTTTTTCTTCTCTAAACTTATTTTTTCCTTTAATTCTTGTACGGCTTTTCCGTTCAGTTCCTAAATAAGGGTTGAGGTGTCTTATCCTCCCTAGATTACAGATGATTAGAAATTATATAAATTTTTTTTTTTAACTGAAACTATGGAGATACATTAAAACTTGAAACGAACTGAAAATTTTCCTTATAAGTAAAAAAGATCCTGGCATTGTTGTTGCTAAATTAAATTTTAATAAAAAGCGAGTATTTATTCGGAGATAAGTTTATTCTGAGAGAAGTTAAGAGCGAAGTGGAAACTTAAAACGAACAAAAATTATTATTTTACTTCCTATCTAACATATATAAATAAAACTAGTGCAAATAAATCAATCTTACATTTCTGAAATCTTTGGACCGGATCTTTGGACTCTTTTACCTTAATCTTTGGACCGGACCAACATGCACCTTGTACATCTCAGCTAAATATTTTCTGACTTCACTTGCAATGGCTTATATTTAGCAAAAAATATTTTCTAACGCATCTTCGCGACACTCTTAGTTTTTGCTTTTTCTTTTTTAAGGTGTCACAGTAAATGGTTCACGAATGATAACTAATTTCAGGCAACTAGAAGTTTGATGGCAACATTGTTTACTAAGAAGTGGTAAATCTTGGAAAGCTCCAGTAGGGGGTAATGGTATATGCTTGTTGAATGAAATGAAAATGTCAGTCAAATTATAATCGTCTAACTATAAAATAACGGTTTTATCTGACGGTGGCTGGCTGGTTACCGCATGGTTGGAGGAAACATCCCTTTGAGTATAGTTTAAGGTTTTCTCCAGTGCTTTACAGTTTGGAATGCATCACCGCGAAAGGACGAAAAAAGCCTTTCCCCACCTTCTGTAGACCAGGGTAAGTGGAGGGGTTATTTACTCCATCAACAACAACCTTTATCAGATAAATATTTTAAATTGGTGCTAAACTTATCTGTCTTTCTTTACAGAGCATATAAAACAGTGTAGGAGAAAAGTCATGATGAATTTAATGTTATCGAGAAAGGCTTTTAGCTAATATAATTAAATCTTGAGGATTTTTTTAAACATAGCCAGAGCTTACTCTGATAACGCTTAATACGAGTTGGGTATACAAGACAAAGGTTGGATGATTAGCTTACATTAAATGAATTAAAAAAACGTAAGTTAACTGACTACAGAACAATATAGCCCTTCCTCTCAACCCCTTCTGTCTCTCTTTTCCTGTCTATAATTTAAAAAAAAGCATAAGTTAGCTGACAACAGAACTAAATCTCTCCTCCTGCCAACCCCGTCTCTTTCTCTTTTCCTCTGTACCTCTGTTTATTTTTTTCTCTTATGTCCTAGAATAGTCTGTTAGATCACCAATTCTATATCTTTGAAGTATCGTGCACGATACTTCACTCGTCTCCAAGAATTGGAGCGTCCAATCCACTCGATCCTTAGGAGTATCGACAAGTTGGATATACATTCAGTTCAATTCAATTTATTTATAACCCACCTAGAAAATAAAGAGGGTGAAACGCCCATAAGATGGAGTAAAAGGAGAAAAAAAAGAAGTATAAATAAATACAGATGGAGTAAATAAAAGAAGAAAAAGAGATATAAATAAATACAGATCAACACCAACAAACAGTTAAATAAATAATGCTGACCATGGATGAGATACTATCGACATAGAAGAACAAAATCATGTACAGTTCGTGGTAACGAACTCTAGTAAGGAATGAGTCGGTTCAATAGTAACCGAAACCCTAAAAAATGGAATTTTGACACCAAGAGTTACATCAAAGAATTGAATTTTTACGCTGATTTTAAATATATAAGTTTCATCAAGTTTAAGCTTACCCATCAAAAGTTACGAGCCTGAGAAAATTTGCCTATTTTTGGAAAATACGAGGAAACACCCCCTAAAAGTCATAGGATCTTAACTAAAATCACACCATCATATTCAGCCCATCAGAGAACCCTTCTGTAGAAGTTTCAAGCTCCTATCTATAAAAATGTAGAATTCGGAATTTTTTGCCAGAAGACAGATCACGGATGCAAGTTCTAGTGCCCTTTTTAAGTGACCAAAAAAATTTGAGGGCACTTAGGCCCTCTCCCACGCTCATTTTTCCCCAAAGTCATCGGATCGAAATTCTGAGATAGCCGTTTTATTCAACAGAGTCCAAAAACCAAATAACTATTTTAACTGCAAATTAAAATAGTTTAAAGTAAGGAGCGATATTAAAACTTAAAACGAACAGAAATTATTCCGTATATAAAAGGGGTTGACAATCCTCAACGCTTGGCTCTTTACGCTAAAGCTTGACTCTTTCTAACACTTTACTTTTTAAAACAATAAAAAACTGTAGCGTAAAGACCAAGGCGTTTAGGAGGGGTCAGCCCCTTTTATATACGGAATAATTTCTGTTCGTTTTAAGTTATAATGTCGCTCCTCACTTGCAGTTAAAAAATTGTTTTTTTTTAATTTAATTTCAGAACGGTTTTTAATTAATGCATATTTGATTTTGGCTCACTTCACATGAATAATCAAAATGAAATTTACACATTATTTTTTGGGTTAAATGGTGTCTCATAGTTTTGATCGGAGGATTTTGATAAGAAAAAGGAGGGTGGACGAGGAGGCCTAGTTGCCCTCCAATTTTTGTTTGCTTAAAAATGCAACTAGATTTTTTTTATTTTTTTTTACGAACATTTTTGTTAGTAATAAACACACGTACCTTACGAAATAACTTACGTAACGAACTTGTATATTTGTGTATTTTATTACATATAATATGAAGGGGTTTGCTCCTCGTCAATACCTCGTCCATTACATTAAAGCTTGAAATTGTCCCAAAGTCTTAAGAATGACCCCTGAATCACAAAGGCCTTAGAATAAATAGTTGAAATTACTAAAAAAAATACTTTAGCACAAAGAGCAAGGTATTGTGGAGGAGACGAACCCCCTTATATACGAAAGATGTTATGTTCTTTTTAAGTTTTAATGCTGCTTATTACTAACCGTTGAAAAAAAATTATTTATTTTCTCATTGTTTTTTTTTTACTAATGCTAGAAAATCCTGCGTCCCCATTATGAAAATTCTCTTCCCTCATGAAAAATTCCACCAAGGAAATATCATCCCAAGTAACAACCGCCCCACGACCCACTCCGCCCCAACGAAAAAATTCCCCCTAAAAACGTCTGTACACTTCATAATTAACAATTACTATATGTAAACAATGGTCAAAGTTTGTAACTTGCAGCCCCTCCCTCGGGGACTGGGGGGGATAAAGTCATCCCCAAAGATATAGTTATTAGGTTTTCGACTAAGCTGAACACATTGGCTATCTCAAAATTTTGATCCAGTAACTTTGGGGGAATATGTGCGTGGAAGGGGGTCTAGGCACCCTTCAATTATTTTGTCACGTACAAAGGGCACTAGTAATATTACGAGAGGGCTCATTGGAACGGAAATCAAAGGTTCTAGTGCCCTTTTTAAGTGAACAAAGTGATGGAGGGCAACCTGGCCCCCTCACCCACCCTTTTTTCCAAAAGTCGTCCGACAAAAATTTTGAGGCCATTTTGCTCATCATAGTGGACAGGGCCAATACCTATGCCTATGATTATAAGAAGAAACTCCCACAACCCTGGGGGAAAAATCTTTAAGCATTAAAAATTGCCCATTTTTTTTACAGATAGTATTTATTATTGTGAAATATATACATTTTCGGGTTTGGGACGAATTTTTTGCTGGGGGTTTTTGCACTGGGAAATTTTCTTTCCCAGTGATGAGAAAGCAAATGAGAAAGCAAGAACTTTTTACGAGTGATTTTCATTTTTGAAACTTTGATATAAGAAATTAACTTGAATATGCGCAACGGTAGATCGGACAATAAGCAACGAACAACCGAATAGTGCAATAGTGTTGCCAACCCATCTCTGGGGGGGAAAAAACCGGCCATCTTGACGCGTCTTCCTCTTGACGCGTTGAATTGTTGTTTTTTTTTTCATTAGTAGTAAACTAGTCTTGACTCGATAAATTTTAGTGACTTCAAATCTTTGAATTTGGATTAATCTTTAGGACAAATCTTTGGATTAATCTTTGTGATTTGGGGTAAGTTTTGGTAAAATTCTAGTTAATTGACTTCTTGTTATATCGAAAAGGGTTTAGGCTAGGAAAATGAATGTTTCAGGGGTGGGTCTACAGGCTAAATTATGTCCCGGGAAGGTATTTTAAAGTACCCACCTCCACTCCTTTTCCCTCTAGAAGGCCCTGAAATTTGACTACATGACAGGTCTATATACCTATTGAAATTTTGACAAAACAGCATTTTAGCTTAAATTTCAGTTACTAGTTGCTTTTCCTCTGCCTTTAGTTCTGAGAATGTAATTCCTGTTATTTGAGTAGAATTTTAGCCATATCAATGCTTTTTTTTCAAAATTTAGGAAATGTATTTTTATGTCTTTAAAACCTTATAGAATGGAATTGAGCAAAGTTATGAAGCTGAAAATAATTTGTTTGTACTTCAATTAAGCAGACGATCTATTTTGCAAGGTTTCACTTTTATAACACACACATTTTTAAAGGTCATTAAAGGTCAGGGTCCTCTAGAGGGAGAAGGAGTGGAGGTATTTGCTTCAAAATACCTTCCTGGGACATACTTTAGTATATAGATTCATCCCTGAAAGTTTCATTTTCCTAACCTAAACCCTTTCTGAAATAGCAAGAAGTCAATTAACTAGAATTTTACCGTAAGTTTTTTTGTTCAAGCATTCTTGTGAGTTTTTCAATCTTCAATTCAAAAAAAGGGGTTTTGAGCTTAATTCTTTAATCAAAATTTGAAAATATATATATAAATATAAATTTTGTAATATGTGATAAATTTGTAAAATTGTAAAAATATGTAAAGACTGTAACTTGCATCAAGCTTTTATCAAATTCTCTTTAAGCAAGATGATCACACGTCAGGATTTGACCAGCTTTGATTTTATTTTTAACCACTTTTTAACCCTGTCTGGTTAGTCAATTTAACCCCTCTGGCAATAAAAAAATTTTTGGAAATGAACAAACAAAGTTATAATCCTTATATAACATAATTCATAGTAATTCAAAGCTTAAAATAATAATAATAAAAAAAATTCCAGACAATAAAAGTTTAGAAAACTAAATATACAATTTTTATATTTTGGATAAATATAATACAAAATAGTAATTGTATGGGGGGTGGTAAGAAGGGGATGCTACAGAAAAAGGGTATATGCAAGCGGTAGTGAAGAAAAGATCTATGTAACAAATACTATACTTGGTAAATTAAAAAAATATACAATGCACCACAAGTAATAGACTTACATAAGGCAATCATGAATATAATTGCCGGTACTCGACTTTTAATAAAATTGTCAGCAATGAGCTACTACAGACGACAGTAGTATAGGGTAAACAAACATTTGGGTAGACGAAGTTGAATGTCATATACATTCAGCTATTTTAGCCAGATTCACCGCTAATGCTGTATTAGATGTCCCCCCTCCACTTCCCCCAATCCACACGCCCAGCACATGATGCTAAACCTCATCATTGAACCAAGATCTATTCTAATAGGCCTGTGTATCGTGCTATTCATTTGCTCCTAATTTTCAATGGATTTTGACTCTGTAAGATTTAATTTGTTGTACTGGGCTTATGATATACGTGATTTATTGAAATGATGTTTATGATTTTTTAGTGAATTGATTTGTTTGTGGGTTTGCCAATTTATTTTAATAAATATCATTGATATCAGCGGGCAAAAGCAGAAACAAAAATTATAGGCATCGCAGTAGCGTTGTCTGAGTAAAGATAAGTCAAAGTATTAACACAGATTGTGAAACATTATATTGTGACATATTACCCACATTTAAATAATGGCTGCATTTTAAATTTAGAAGTATTCAAACATAGAACTAGAATAATTAACTTATCCGTTAGGAATTGTTTGAGAAAGAACATTCAGAAGATCTGAACAATTCTTGGCATCATTGCGACAGAAATCTTAAATTCATTAAAAATTGTCAGGGATACCAATTGGAAGGGACAACTGACTCTTAGAGTTTGAAATTATTTTCCACTTTGTATCTTTGTTTAAAGAAAAACGAATTCTATACAAATTACACAAAAAATTCTTCTTGTTTAAATCAGGATGTAGGGGGCTCACAAAACGACAGAGACATTAGACACTGTTCTTATAGTCTGTCTACCATAGAACGAGGAATAACCAAATAAGCCTTAGGACAGGTCCACGCAAAAATTGCAGCTTAAGGTCATTTATCATGCCAACATCTCGTTCCTTTGCAAATGTGATTAATTTAAAAAAACTTTTTCCACAAGATAAGTTTTTCAAATAAAAATTAAGAACTCCAGTAAACCAAGAAGGAGCAAAAATCAAGTCAAATTATCTTCCAAGCGTAAAACTAATCTAAAATCTGGTCTGAGTTAAAATTCTAATAAATCTGTTGAAGTTAATATGATGTAGAAATATTGATACAAAAACGATGTTTAATATTTTCTGCATACTTTTTTGCCTCTATACTTCTGACCACTATAGCTTTTTGTTAGTATTTCCTCTTCTATGCATCCTAAAATATTCGAATAAAGACCAAAATCGCCAGAAAAATATGAACTCTAACAAAGATGCATGTAGGTATATGCTTCAAACTGAGTATATGAGTTGTATTTGATAGGTTTTCTGGGTTTCAATCCAATTCAAACGTTTAAATCTCGATATATCTGTTGAGCACAAAAATACAAATTGGAAATTCTTTTAACATTAAGTAAGAAAATTGTCCTGTAAAGATTTTGATTTTCTAACAACCATTTATGGAAACCTGATTGAATGGCATGTATCAAAATAAGTATAAATATCCTAAGCTGTACATATAGCAGTTTATTCATTTTTATGGACAAATATATGCAACCCGTATGCAAAAACATAGCTATATATTGTGACTGGTTGCTATTGAGAAGGCGAGAAATTCTGAAATAATATTCTCGTTGCATGTCGTTTCTATGGTCAACTCAAGAGGTGTGAATTTCCACCTTTTTCCATCATTTCGTTTGTAAATGTTAGTATAAATGTAAGTGTAAATTTTTCACAGTTCATATAATTACCAATAAAATGAACATACCCCTCGATGCCATTTTTTATGTTCTTTACGAAATATAATAATCGCTTCTACTACAAATTCCAATTAAAGCACTTTTTAACCTAGCCTAAACTAACCTTATTATAAATAATTTTTGCACTGAGCAAAACTTAGTATTATTTTGCCGAAAACGACAGATAGCTCGTACTTTAATTGAAAATTCGTCATTTTTTGAGCTCAAAAATTTGTGGCAAAAGTGATTATACGATTGATTATATTAGAGTGATAAAGTGATATATTATAGTGATTATATTAAAGTGATTAAAGTAGATTATATATAACATGAAAAAGACATCGAGTGGTATTTTCGCTTAATTGGCAAGTTAATCATATGAACTACAAAAAATCCGGTAATATACATTTAGAACCCTTTTAATTTTGGTTAGAATGAGCCCTCTTGCGACGTTTTAGGAACGATTAGTCGATACAATCACCCCTGGAAAAAAACAAACAAACAAATAAACACGCACCCGTGATCAGTCTTCTGGCAAAAAATACTAAGTTCCACATTTTTGTAGATAAGAGCTTGAAACTTCTACATTAGGGTTCTCTGATACGCTGAATGCAATGATGTGATTTTTGTTATCCTATAATTTTAAAGGGGTGTTTTCCCCTATTTTCCAAAACAAGTCACATTTAGGGGGTGTATTTGGGAGGGACTAATTGCCTTTTGATCATTTTGAATATTAAAAAGAGAATTAGAATTTTCAAATTCCAATCAAATAAACCTACTCCTGAATTTATACGAATACTGCTTCTATATAAGCATTAAATACCCCTGGGATATAACTAACAAAACTTTTCCTGGGCTCGGTAGTCTTTTATTGACCCTGGAGTTCTGTTAGCCGACCATTGTACTATTTTGAACAAAGTGGCTATTTCAAAATTTTCTTCAGAGGTGTCTGGGAAAAGAAGGCACGGAGGGGGTTTGAGATAGTTTACCTCCGATCACTTTTGACTCTTCAAACGGGCACTAGAACTTTCTATTTCCAATGAAATGAGCCCCCTTCGAAGTTTATATGATTATCCCTTCATTAAAATCCTTATATACCCTCGGGACATTACTTACAACACTTGCCCTGGTCTTTGGCGGTTTTTGCCACCCTTGGAGTTTTTTTTTATCCGCTTTGGTTATCTTCAGCAAAATTGCTCTCAAAATTTCGGTCGGATGAATTTACAGAAAAGACGGCGAGGGGAGTCCAGTTGCCCTCTCGGTCTTTTCGGTCTTTTCTTTTGATTTTCTTTTTTTCTTTTCTTTCTCTTAGTCACCCCCTTTTTTCCCTTTTTTTCTTTTTTGATAAATCCAGTTGATTCGTTGTTTCTGTTAGTTGATTGTTTAAATATTCTTTAGTTAAGTTTCTTCCCTAGTCAAGCACTTTTGTGATTTCCTGGCAGATTATGTACATGGAATTATGTGTTTTTATTTAAACATATATGATTGAATTGAATTGGATTGAAGAATTCCTGCGAACAAAACTCTAGCACAGCTTGCATCAAACAATAAGTGCGTAATTGGTAATTTGATGCGTGTGTGTAGACTGTGTGTTCCTTTGTTTGCGTATGTTTGTGTGTTCTTGTGCTCCTCAATCTCATACTGCTAAATAACTAAGAAGACTAATCCGCCATTCCATCATAACTTTACTATGAAAAAGTAGCATATAAACAAAATTAATGGAATTAAAACTAATTTATTGGGAAGATAACAAGAGGAAAAGTTTGTGTAAAACGAATAACTCAATGCATACCCGTGCTAATGAACTTATTTTGGAAGAAATATAGCCTCTCAGGCGCATACGGGTTAAAGCACATGAAAAATAATTTTTATTCAAATAGAAGAAAAGCGATAACAGTAAAAAGTTCGGGATTTCCTAGAAGGAATTTAAAAACCCTCGTCCATCGTATCTGCCCCCATTAAAATACAACAACAAAAACAAACAGTCCGCCCATGCAAAAGTAAACTACCCAAAGAAAAAGGATGAATGTTTGAGAGGTTTTTCACTCTCAGAAATCATATACCTCAGGTGGCTAGCACCAAGCATGGCAGAAGTGTGCCAAGCATAGCGGAACTGTTAGAACAGTACTAAGAGTGAATGATCTGTGCCAAGCATGACATAAGTATCCCAAGCATGGCAGATGTGTGCTAAGTTTGGTACAAGATCGTGGTTTCATAGCAATCTGGGAATGTACATTATACAATTAGGCTAGTGAGTTAAGTAATCGAAAATTAAAGAGCCATTTGAAACAGACGGACAGAAAATAAAATCCTTCAATGATCTAAATGTGAAACGGTCAAACATTACTGTCTATGCATAATTGACTGAAAATGAACAGAAATAAAAATAAATAATTATACCAAACATAAAAGAAATGGGTACTGCTATATACAAATAATTAAATCCTAAACGATTGAAAATTAAAATGAGTGCTAAAGTTAAACAAAAAAGGACACAAATTGCTGCCCATAGGAGTTGGGCTAGAGTTCCTCTCTAGCCGTAAACCAAAAAAAAAATTATCGCTAAATAGAATCTATAAATTTAATTGTTGATGCTTCCTTTAATTAGTTTATTAAGCACTAAATAATTATACATTACACATTAAGTTCATTTTCAATATCTTTCCAGTCACCTTGATTTTTATAGGGATTTTTTTTGTCAGTATTTTGGAATTATTAAGATGAAAGCTATTTTCCTTGTAATAAGATTAGGGCACTAACGTTATTTGGTGTTAGGGCGAGATGCACAAGATTTCGGAAAGAAACTTAATGACGCTTTAATTAAATACCAAAAATGAGCGAATTGTACAGAAAACGTAATAATTGTAGGAAAAACTATAAAAATCACAACTATTAAGCCCCAGTAACATACAAGAAATTTATAAAAACTAAAATTGTTTGTATTAAATGTATTTAATATACTTCAGACCAGATAAGAAACTTCATTATTTTTGGACATTGACGAAGAATGAGACAGAAATTTATGGAGGAAAAAAGAATTTTCCTTACCAACATTTTTAAACACATTTTTTCTTATCAAACTCGAATATTTATCTATTCCAAATCAGACCAAATTATTTCTTCAAAATCACTGTTTTCATGCACAGAGTTCCTGGTAAATTCACTGTTCTCCCCCGATTCCTTCTGTGCATTTTTTTTCTTGCTGTTCACTTCAACTCGACTCAACTTTCTTTTTTTCCTCTTTTTATTTCTTGAGACAAGCTTGAGTCCTTCGGTTGGTGGGCTTTTGTACATTTTACAGACACAGGTTCTCTGATTTCCATATTCCTTGCAACCCTTGAGTCTAAAATTTCAAGAAGTAAGGATTCATTCCAGAATTCTTCAAGCTTCGGAAATATTTGTCCCCCATTATTCTTTCGATCAGTGAACAGTAATTATTTCCCAATCCCCAATAGAGTTATAAACTATTAAGTGGCATACCATTTTATCCAGTATCTCGAGTTGGATAATTCAAGAAAAAATACTTTAACTAAATTTTTTGACTGGGCCACATCATAAATGGTTTTGAACTCTGGTTAGTGGTTAGTTATCTGGTTAGTTATTATTCTAATAAAAGAGTGGTGAATGTACTATACGCACAGATTTCATCTCTATAGGTGTGCCATTAGGGAGCAGTCCATCTACAGATGCAGCAAGACACTGATACCGTGGATGCACACTGAGTCCTATTTGATCTCCCTTTACGACTTTTAAGTTGAATTTGTTTTCATATGCTTCTAGTGCCACTACTTTTGATCTAAGCCCTTTTTCATTGGGGCAGAGCAGAAACTAGGTCCCAAGTTTCGAATTTGCTTAACAATTGGGGAAACTCTGGTGCTGTTTTTTCTGGTTGCAATTCTGTGGAAGTAACTACTAGTTATACTCTTAGATCTTTTTTCAACCCAAGTGTCATTTTTGGATTGGCCCCTGGTACAGTTGAACAAATAGTTTATACTGGCAAAATCCAATTTTAAATACTCGTCAGTATATTTTTGTATGGCCAAATTCATTTCATCAGAAGTCATGTCTGGCTTATTGCAATTTGGTCCATAGTCACGATTACCATAGTTATAGTTTCTATTTTTTTAACTTAGCAACGTGTTTTCCTCCAAGAGTACTATAATAACTGGTCAAATTACGTTTAGATCTTACACGGAGTTTAGCCGTTTTATTTTTTTGTTACGCTAGAAGGACTAAGACCAAAAATATTTTTCCAAGCTAATTGATGCCATTTTGGACCTAAATTATAAGCAAGACTTGCTCCATGAGCTCTTGCATGATATGAACCTCGTTTAGACCGGCTTATTTGCTTTCCTTCGATGAATTTAGCAACAACTGGCATGTAGCTTTCAGATAAGTTTGTAGCTGCGTCATTTCGAAGCTGCTCTGCTTTTCGACACACAATATTGACCTCTGTCATAAAATCTTCAAACACGTACAGGGGAAAAGTATTCCACAGAACTTCTATTTTACTATTCACGGTCAATTCAGCAATCTTAGGACAGCCAGAATCACATTTTGTGTGATTTCCGAAAACATGGTACGGACCACTTTTTAACAAGATTTTCAATTCTTCTTCTGTTCCATTATTTTCAGAATTTATTTTTATCGCACCCCTTAAATTTTTTGTCAGTTCCTGGATAATTCCTCGGGGAAGACATTTTGTGTACAAGCCTTTTTTTTATTTTTGCACAAATTATATAGATGGGCTGTAGACTGTATAGTTTTTTGTGACGTGACTTGCACATTCATGTTTCCATATGTTGGAATCGTAGGAAACACTTTGTTTTAGCTTATAAAAAATACTAGAATCACCGTCACCGATAAACTCTAAAAGCTGTAATCCGTGCATCTCCTCACTGGAACGAAAGCCTTCAACTAGAATATCTGTTTACATGCTCCTTGAATTTTCGTTATAATTCAGAAAGCATAATTGATCTTTGGGAATTACTTTGGCCTTTGCAGAAGAAAAACATATATAACAGTATTTATTTTTTATGCCAACATATAACAGTTTTTTTCGTAAATGCATCTATGATAACTGCTACACATCCTTTGGCCGAATAATCGTGTCCTTTGCTACGCTTATTCCAGCCTCTATCACACATCACTTTTGCCCAGTATGAGTCCTCCTTATACCTATCATCATGAATGGCTGATTTTAAGGCCTCTCGTCCGTTTTCTAGCAAAATTTCCGATAAACTATTCATCCAAGCATTACCAAGCTGCCTTTCAATACGGGAATAAACTATTTGTGACATTGGTTTCACTCCAAGTACTCTGAAGAATTCACACAGTGTAGAATACCCTCCTCCACTACCCATGGCTCCCCAAACAGCCTTCGAATTCAAACAGCCTTTAAGACTTGATGTTTTTTTCGGAAAAAGCAACCTGTGTCTGGTCCGTAAAACTTGAAAGATATTCTTTTAAGCTTGTTGCTGGACATTCTGGTTCACCTTTAATCCTCTTTTCCCAGTTACACTTATTACACTCAACTTTCAGTTCAGTTTTCAGGCCTTTCTTTTCTAATTGCTTTACAATCAATTTTCCTTGATCGCAAATGATTGTGTGTCTGAATGCTGAAATTACTTCAGTAAGGAAATACCTCAGATTCACAATGCAGTTTCCATCTGGAATTCCAGATAAGTCTATCTCAGTATTCGTATCGGGGCAATCAACACCGTAAGAAGCACCACCCTTTCCCAATTTATTTGAATCGTCTATGTGAGGATTCGCTGAAAATTCTTCTGAAATTTTCGATCCATTTGACAAATTATCTTTATATTGTTCTCCAAGCATTACCTTCCTAAAAAAAAAAAATGAAAAGAACCATAGAGAAAAAGCAGCGACCCGGCTCAATAGTAAACGAAAGTCTAAAAAACGGAATTTTGATACTAATAAATACGTCAAAAGAATCGGATTTTAATTAAATTTAGTCCTACCCATCAAAAGATAGAAGCCTGAGAAAATATTTCTTATTTTGGAAAATAGGGGAAAACACGCCCTATAAGTCATAGAATTTTTTGCCAGAAGACTGATCAAGGGTGCGTGTTTACTTGTTTTTTGTATTCTTTTTCCCAGGGGTGATCGTATCGACCCATTGGTCCTAGGGTGTCGCAAGAGGGCTCATTTTAATGAAAATAAAAAGTTCCAGTGCCCTTTTTAAGTGACCAAAAAATTGGAGGGCACCTAGGCCCCCTCCCACTTTCATTTTTTCTCAAAGTCAACAGATCAAAATTTTGAGAAAGCCATTTTCTTAAGCATAGTCGAAAAACATAACAAGATGTTTTTGGGGACGACTTACTCTCCCATAGTTCCCTGGGGAGGGCTACAAGTTATAAACTTTGACCAGTGTTTACCTTGACCTGATGCCCACTTAATTGGTCAATCTGTCTTGGCTTTTTCTACAATTGGCCATGACTTGACTTTTCCCAAAACCATTCCCTTTTTTAATTAAAAGTCAACAGTTGAGGGGTTTTGGGTGAGGAGGGGGGTTGAGGGGAGGGAGCTACGTTGAAAGATTGTTACTTAGAGGAATTTGTCACGGGGGAAAAGAAATTCAATGAAGGGGCATAGGATTTTCTAGCATTATTAAAAAAAAACACTGAAAAAATAATAATGAAGAAGTTTTTCAATTTTTAATAAAAATTATTACGCATATGAGGAGTTTACCTCCTCGTTATACCTCACTCTTTCCGCTAAAGTATTTTTAGTAATTTCAGCTATTTATTCTACGGTCTTTGTGATTCTGAGCTTATTCTTAAGAAATTGAGACATAATTTAAGCTTTAGGGTAATGAGCAAGGTATCGACGAGGGTTGAACTCCCTCATACACGCTATAAAAACATACGAAATAGAAGTTCGTTACGTAAATGAATTCGTAAGTTCCGTATATTTCTTACTAATGAAAACGTTTGTAAAAAAATTTAAAGTTCTAGTTGCTTTTTTAAGTAATCAAAAAATTGGAGGGCAACTAGGCCTCCTCCCTCTCTGCTTTTTCCTCAATATCTTCCGATTAATTGTAATTGAGTAATAGGCAAATTTCTTTTTTATTATTTATGTGCAGAGAGCCAAGATCAAAACGTGCATAAATTCAAAAACGTCCAGAAATTAAATAAAAAAACAAATTTTTAAATGAAAGTAAGGAGCAACGTTAAAGTTAAAAACGAACAGAAATTACTCCGTATATGAAAGGGGCTTTTCCTCATCAACAACCCGCTCTTTACGCTAAAGTTTCTTGCTATTTTAAAAATAGAGTTAAAAGAAAGAGTCAAACTTTAGCGTAAAGAGCGGAGTGTTGAGGAGACAAAAAGCTCCTTTCATATACGAAGTAATTTCTGTCCGTTTCAAGTTTTATTGTTGCTCCTTACTTTCATTTAAGAAACTTAATTAAAAACTTTTTTTATTTAATTTAAGGCTAATGGTCTTAATTTGTGTCCAGTGCTGTTTTTCCTATGATAGAAAATCTTGAATAACTTGTGCGATTTAAGCGATTTTTTTTTTTGATGAATCTCGAGTTAAAAAGGAAAAAAATGTTGGTTTCCCTTTTTCTGTATATGCTTTACCTATTGTGCAAAAAAAAGAAATCAAGTTATTTTAGTTTGGTGAATAAAAATTTAGTAGATGGGAAATGACAGTATTTTTTTTTTTTTTTGTTTAATTCTGCCAATATTTAAAAAAAATGTTGGTTGCAGAATCGTTATATTTTTATTTTTAACGGTGCAAAAACTTATTTTAATTTTCAACATTTTTCTTGCTAGAAGGTATGAAATTGGCTCCAGAGGGTAGAATTTTGGATTGTAGGTAGATTTTATAATCTAAAACCATTACAGAAAATTTCTGATGCAAAATTTTTGAAAGCAAAATCAGAAAAATACAATTTCAAAATTTGCCTACTTTTTACTTATTTTATCCCTGTTTCCGGTTTAATAGTGTTGTTCATCAGCCAATAGAAAAAAAGGTTGGATTCTTATCCAATTTTAGGCATTATGCCTAAAAGGCATTTGGTCTCTGATTAAAACTGTTGACTTGTCAACTGAAGTCAATAAGACATTAGAGCTATGAGGAAGAAAATTATCAACAAAAGCTGGCTGAATTTAAAATACCGGTAAGTAAAAGTTACATATACAAGTTTCATTCCCTCTTGTCCATTAAATAAAAAAACAAGTTTTTTTTAACTGCAGGTAAGGAGCGACATTAAAACGAACAAAAATTATTCCGTTTATGAAAGGGGTAGCCCCCTCCTTAACGTCCACTCTCTATGCTAAAGTTTGACTCTTTCTCACAACTATACTTATTAAAACAATAAGAAACTTTAGCATAAAGAGCGATGCGTTAAGGTGGGGATTACCCCTTTCATATACGGAATAGTTTCTGTTCGTTTTAAGTTTTAATGTCGCTCTTTACTTGAAGTTAAAAAAACTTCTTTTTTTATGTAATTTCTGAACGTTTTTAAATTAGCGCATGTTTTGATTTTGGCTCACCGCACAACGAAATTTGCATGTTTTTTTTGTCCAAATGGCTTTCTCATTTTTTTTCTTACGATTTTGATATAAAATGGGGTGGGGGAGGAGGCCTAGTCGCCCTCCAATTTTTGGTAACTTATAAAAGCACCTAGAAAGTTTTAGTTGTTTTTTTACGAACATTTTGTTAGTAATAAATATAAGTAAATTACAAATTAACTTGTGTAACGAACTTCTATATTTGTATATTTTTATTCAATATATAAGGGGGTTTGCCCCTTCGTCAATACCTTGCTCTTTACACTAGAGCTTAAATTTTGTCCCGGTTCTTTAAGAATGACCCTAGAATCACCGAGTCCGTAGAATATATAGTTGAAATTACTTTAGCAGAAAGAGCGAGGTATTTAGGAGGACATGAACCCCTCATATGCGTAATAATTTCTGTTCGTTTTAAGTTTTAATGCTGCTCCTTACTTTCAGTAGAAAAACGTTTCATATTTATTTTTTCATTGTTTTTTCAAATAATGGGGGCAGGAAAAATCCTGCCCCCCCTTCATTGAAATTCTCATCCCCCATGACAAGTTTCTCCGTGGAAATATCCTCCCACCAACCGCCCCCCCCTCATATCTCCCCCCGAAACAAAAAGATCACCCTGAAAACGTATGTACACTTCCTAGTAACCATTACTACATGTAAACTTAGGTCAAAGTTTGTAACTTGCAGCCCCTCCCATGGGGACTGCGGGGGAGTAAGTCGTCCCTAAAGACATAGTTATTAGGTTTTTTGACTATGGTGAATAAAATGGCTATCTCAGAATTTTGATCTGGTGACTTTGGGGAAAAATTAGCGTAGGAGGGGGGGTAGGTGCCCTCCAATTTTTTGTGTCACTTAAAAGGGGCACTAGAACTTCTAATTTCCGTTAAAACTAGCCTATTGTGGCATTCTAGGACCACTCAGTCGATAAGATCACTCCTGGGGAGAAAAAACCCCAAAAAACAACAAAAAAACAAATAAACACGCATCCGTGATCTGTCTTCTGACAAAAAATGCGAAATTCTACACTTTTGTAGATAGGAGCTTGAAACTTCTACAACACGGTTCTCTGATACGCTGAATCTGATGTTGTGATTTTCGTTAAGAAAATCACACCATAGGGGGTGTATCCCCCTATTTCCTGAAATGAAGCAAATTTTCTCAGGCTCGTAACTTTTGATGGGTAATTTAAGATATATATATATATATTATATATTTATAATCAAAATTAAAATGCGATTCTTTTGATGTAACTATTGCTATCAAAATTCCATTTTTTTTAGAGTTTTGGTTACTATTGAGCCGGGCTGCTCCTTACCACAGTTCGTTACCACGAACTGTTTGCTATATCGCTCTTTATGATAAATATTTAGATAAATATTTATTGCAACAAAAGCCGCTTAGGGGCCATGGCAAAAAGTAACAAATACTACAAAATAGTACCACGTGATACTAACCTAACAAGATATGTAATAATAACTATGAAAAAGAATAACCATTGTAAAAAGAAAACAAAAATAAAAGGGCATATAATCCTATAAAACTTACACTTACACAAAATGTCACATATATGATCTTTAATGTTAAATATTTAACTCTGATACGTATTCGTTAAGGGGGGGGGGTAATTTTAATTATTCTTTTGGCAGGTTTTTCATTGAAGGGAATTTGGAATTTCCGGCGGCTTCTCGTTATGCAAATAAAAGGAATATTTTTTAGAATGGGATATTTTCATATTCTTGTAGTATGTTCAAGAGTCGGTAAACCTGACAATCTATTAAAAAGCAGAGACAATGGGACAGCGAAGTTTTACGTAGTTAAAAACTTATATATATATATATATATATATATATATATATATATATATATATATATATATATATATATATATATATATATATATATATATATATATATATCACAGGTGGGACACAGGGACACAACTGCAATGGCGCGTAACAAATATGATGCGTAACGACTTACTTAGCCTAAATTTATGTTAAAGTCATTGTAGAGCAAAAGTTTTTTAGCCTGATGCCCTAATCTTACGCTTCACATTTCCATAGTATGGAAAGTTTCATCAAATTTAGTCTCTTCCCTCCTCAAATCCTCGACTTAAAACGAACAGAAATTACACCGTATATAAAAGGGGCTCTTCCCTCCTCAACACCCCGCTCTTTACGCTAAAGGTTGTCACTATTTTAAAAAGTATTTTTGAGAGAAACAGTCAAAGTTTAGTGTAAAGAGTGGGGGTTTGAGGTGGGAACAGCCCTTTCATAGACGGAGTAATTTCTGTTCGTTTTAAGTTTTAATGTCGCTCCGTACTTTCAGTTAAAAAGAACTTGTTTTTTAATTTAACTAATTAGCACATGTGTACGCATAACTTTTAGACCATTTATTTAAATATTGATAAATAAATCATATTTCTTGTCAATTTACCCTAAAACCTTGATTAAAGCACCGTAAATGGTCGAATACATTGGTTCACTTCATCAACCTATATTTTGAATTGTCAAATTATAGCTAAGGGATGGTTAGGAAACCCGCAATGCGGCAAACCTTCAGCCAATCAGCAGCCACCTTTTAGAGGTGGTCATTAAAACTTAAAACGAACAGAAATTACCCCGTATATGAAAGGGGCTGCTCCTTCTTCAACGCCTTGCTCTTTGCACTAAAGTTTGACTCTTTCTCTACTCTACTTTTTAAAACAGTATAAACTTTAGCGTAAAGAGCAGGGCGTTGATGAAGGAGCAGCCCCTTTCATATACGGGGTAATTTCTGTTCTTTTTAAGTTTTAATGTCGCTCCTTACTTTCAGTTAAAAAAACTTGTTTTTTTATTTGATTTCTGAATGTTTTTTAGTTAATCCATGTTTTGATTTCGGCTCTCCGCAAATGAATAATTAAAGCGAAATTTGCCTATTTATTTATTGGGCTAAATCGCTTTCCCATAGTTTTGATCGAATGATTTTGCAAAAAAAGGAGGGGAAGGAGGCCCAGTTGCTCTCCAATGTTTTGGATACTTAAAAAGGCAACTAGAACTTTTAGTTTTTACGAACGTTTTCATTAGTAAAAGATATACGTAACATACGAATTAGCTTACGTAACAAACTTCTATTTTCGTATGGTTTTATTACGTATATAAGAAGGTTCGCCCACTCGTCAATACCTCGTCAATAACTCTTTGCATTACGGCTCAAATTTTGTCCCCTGAATCACAAAGGCCGTAGAATAAATAGTTGAAATTACTAAGAATCTTTTAGCGTAAAGAGTAAGGTATTAGGAGGAGGTAAACCCCTTATATGCGTAATATTTTCTGTTTATTTTAAGTTTTAATGCTACTCCATACTTTCAGTTAAAAAAAACCTTTTTCATATTTATTTTCTCATTGTTTTTTTAAATATTGCTAGAAAATGCTACGCCCCCTTTATGGAAATCTTTTTCCCCCATGACCAATTCCTCCATGGAAAATTTCCCCCACATAACCCCCTCTTCTCAACCCCCCTCCCAACCAAAAAATCCCATTGAAAACGTCTCTACATTTCCCAATAACCTTTAATATATGCAAACACTGGTCAAAATTTGCAACTTGCAGCCCCTCCCACGGGGACTGTGGGGGAGTAAGTCGTCCCGAAAGACAAAGTTATAAAGTTTTTCGACTGTCTTGAAAAAAAATGGCTATCTTAGAATTTTAATCTGACTACTTTGGGCAAAAAATGAGCGTGGTAGCGGGCCTACGTGCCCTCCGATTTTTTTGGTCACTTAAAAAAGACACTAGAACTTTTCATTACCGTTCGAATGAACCCTCTTGCAAAATTCTAGGAAAACTTGGTTGCTACGATCACCCCTGGAAAAAAGAAAAAAAAAAAAAACAAACAAACAAATAAACACGCATCCGTGATTTGTCTTCTGGCAAAAAATAAAATATTCTACACTTTTGTAGATAAGATATTGGAACTTATACAATAGGGTTCTCTGATACGCTGAATCTAATGGTGTGATTTTCATTCAGATGCTATGACTTTTAGAGGGTGATTCACCCTATTTTCTAAAATAGGGCAGATTTTCTCAGGCTCGTAACTTTTGATGGGTAAGACTAAACTTGATGAAAGTTATATATTTAAAATCAACACTAAAATGTTGGTATCATTTTATACCAACTATTGGTATCAAAACTCCACTTTTAGAGTTTTGGTTACTATTGAGATGGGTCGCTCCTTACTACAGTTCGTTACCACGAACTGTTTGATATTGTATATCTAAGCAGTGCGCAACACTCGTAGCTAACAAAAAACACAACTGTGATTTTGTGATTAAAAGAAATAATATTTGCTAAAAGGAGAGCCACAATTAAGGAAAGTGACGAAAAAAGGCAATTTGTGGCAAAAAAGGACAGTTTTCTAGCAAACGGGGGGGGGGGAGGTTGAGCTTGCTCTGCACATAAAAATGGCCAGCCTTTTCCTTCTATATGATTGTTTTCTTCCATTTTCTCGTTCCTTTTTCCAAAAATACGCTATTAAGTTGATATACCGTCTGTTCGTTGCCTCATCATGCCTTAATCCGTTGCTTTCATTAAAATTATCTATTTAATGTTATTGTCATTTAATTTTCCTAAGATTTGTAATAAGGGTAACAGATTATATTTACCTATTAATTTTACTTGTAAGCAGATTGAAGATATTAATTTACCAGAAATTTTAAATCAGCGGCATGTGAAACAGGCCCTTCCTTGTAATTTGAATTATAATGATAGTCCAGTTTTAACTTATAAATTTCCAAAAACTATTGGGCAAATCATTTTTAATTATAATTTAATACTTAAAAGATTAGATAGTGATATAAATTGGAAACCGGTTTGTAATTGTAAGCAACTTGGCCCATTTGTAAATCCTACTTTCAAACATGTTATAACAGGGGACTTATCAATAATAAAGCAAGATGATCTTCAAATTATAATGAATAAAGGGGCTAATTTCCGTCTTTCTCATCATCTGAGACCATCGAGTGTTCTTGATGGCTTGGAAATTGATTTTGATTTATTTATGGATAACTGGTGTAAGAAAGAGAATAAAAATAAGGAGAGTTTTCAAAGTTGGAAGAATTTAATTATTAGTAGAATAAGAAATAAAATATATTCTAACTTAAAAAATAGTAACACTAAATCATTATTTTATAATGCGAAGATTAAACAAGCAATTCCTAATCTACAGAATGAATTTGTAATTGTGCCATTGGATAAAGCTAATAATAATTTTGCCATAATTTGTCAGAAGCTGTATTGTAATATCTTAAAAATGGAGTTATACACAACTAATGTTTACGAAAAGGTAAATTTAGAGGATGAGAATTTAATTGAAAAGACTGAAGAAATACTTTTTAAAAATTTTAATATTAAAATAAATGACAATGATAAAAAGTTTTCTTTCCTATATTGGACTGTAAAATTTCATAAGAATCCCCCTAAACCACGGTTTATTGCTGGAGCAGCTAAATGTCCAACCCGCATTGCTGCTACTGACCTTTCTTTAATTTTAAAGGAAATTGTAAATAAACTTAAAACCTATTGTTCTGGTATTAAAAATTTTCGAATTTTAATCCATATTGGAGTATTAATAATTCACTGTAGGTGATAGATTCTTTAACAATGGTTTTAGCTAAAAGAATTGAGTCTTTCGATTTTGCGACAATGTATACTAATTTATCACTTAATGTAGTGTTAGATAATTTAAAAACTGTTATCAAGAAATCTTTCCTCTTATCTAGTAAAAGGTTCTTAAAAATAGACAATTATAATAAAAAAGCTATATGGACAAATTGCTTTAATACCACAGTTAACTTGAGATGTTACCGCTTGGCTATGATTTTTGAGTTATTAGAATTTGTTTTATACAATACTTATATAAGATTTGGTGGTGATTTGTACAAGCAAATCGTGGGAATTCCCATGGGGGGGGGGGGAATGCCAGACCATTTATAGCTGACTTGTTTTTAAGTCAACTAGAATATAAATATATGATGGATAAGAATAATCCAAATAATTTAAAACATGTTTTGTCAAATAATAAAAGATATTTAGATGATATTTTGGTCTTAAATTGTAGGATTTCATTGATGTTTCTAAAAATATATATCTATCAGAGCCTACTCTTGAAACTAGTCATGGCGCTGGTCATGAAGATCATTTCTTAGATTTAAATATTAATATTTGCGATAATAATAAATTAAGTTTTAAAATGCATAATAAAATGGATGATTTTGATTTTGAAAGTATTAGTTTCCCATTCCCTGAAAGTAATATACACTCAAATATCACATATTCGGCGTTTTTCTCACAGTTATTTCGTTATGCAAGGATTTGTAGTAATTATACTGATCTTAAAAATAGATGTAAAATCTTAAGCCAAAAATTGATATTAAGAGGTTTTTCTGCAAATAAATTAACTTTGTAATTCAAAAAATTTAGTTTTCATTATAACGAACTTTTAAATAAATATCAAAAGAATTATCTGGAAATACTTAAAGAAATTTTCAACTAATTTTGGAGGTTCGACAAATGATGATGCAGCGCCATTTATTTTGAATTGTGTTTCTAATAGAGGGATTTTTTTTTAAATAGCCACATGGTAAAGCTGAATTCTATAATTTTTTAGTTCATTAATTTTTTTTTGCAATGTGTTAATATTTGTGATTTGGTAAAATTTATCATAATTAGTTTACCTATTGTTGCTAAAACCTATATATATATATATATATATATATATATATATATATATATATATATATATATATATATATATATATATATATCTATATATATAAAAATAAGTTGTCTGTCTGTGGATGTGTGGATGGATGTGTGGATGGATGTGTCAGGTGACGTCACCTGAAAAAACTGGATTAGGTGACGTCAAAACTGAAAAAACTAAAAAAAGGCAAAAACTACAAAAAAAACTAAAAACTAATAAAAAAAATAAAAAAGCTAAAAAACTAAAAAAACTATAAAGGTAAAAACCAATAAAAAACTAAAAAAAAAACTGAAAAAACTAAAAAAAGGCAAAAACTACAAAAAAAAACTAAAAACTAATAAAAAAAGTAAAAAAGCAAAAAAACTAAAAAAACAAAAAAAACTAAAAAAAGGTAAAAAACTAAAAAAAAAAAAAAAAAAAAAAAAACTAAAAAAAAGGAAAAAACTGAAAAATAAGCTAAAATAAAGGTAAAAACCAATAAAAAACTAAAAAAAAAAAGGAAAAAACTAATAAATGACGACACTCAAAGAGAAAGCGACCAGGACAAAAAACTAAAAAAAAAGGCAAAAACTACAAAAAAACTAAAAACTAATAAAAAAAATAAAAAAGCTAAAAAACTAAAAAAACTAAAAAAAGGTAAAAAACTAAAAAAACTAAAAACTAAAAAAAAACTAAAAAAGGTAAAAACTAAAAGAACTAAAAAAGAAAAAAATAAATGACGACACTCAAAGAGAAAGCGACCAGGACAAAAGGAATGTTCGATTAGCAATCAACAAAGCACCGGGACACAGGGAGTATAAATGACGACCAGGACACAAGTAAAAAAAAAAATTAACAAAACTAAAAAGAAGGTAAAAACTACAAAAAAACTAAAAAGAAAAAAAAACTAAAAGCTAATAAAAAAACTAAAAAATCTAAAAATCTAAATAAACTAAAAAAGAAAAAAAAAGGAAAAAAATAAAGGAGAAAAACAAAACTAAAAAACGAATGTATATACAGACCGGTACACCGGGATACAAATGACGACCGGGACACAGGGAATATAAATAACGACCGGGACACAGGGACACAACTACAACGGGGACACCGGGGGAAACAGGGGGATATAAATGACGACCGGGACAAAAAAAACTAAAAAGAAATAAAAACTAAAAACTAATAAAAAAAACTAAAAAATCTAAAAATCTAAATAAGCTAAAAAAGAAAAAAAAAGGAAAAAAATAAAGGAGAAAAACAAAACTAAAAAACGAATGTATATACAGACCGGGACACCGGGATACAAATGATGACCGGGACCCGGGACACAGGGAATATAAATGACGACCGGGACACAGGGACACAACTACAACGGGGACACCGGGGGGAAACAGGGGGATAACCTGACAATCTATTTATATGCAAAGACAATGGGACAGCAAAGAATGTTGTATATTCGCAAGTTTTACGTAGTTAAAACCATATATATATATATATCTATATTCACAGGTGGGACATAGGGACACAACTACAATGGCGCGTAACTATTATGGCGCGTAACGACTTACGCGCGCGGGGGGGCTTGGGGGGGGCGCGAAGCGCCCCCACCAACTAGGTGTTGGGGTGGCGCGAAGCGCCACCCCAACAGCTAGTATATATATATATATATATATATATATATATATATATATATATATATATATATATATATATACACCATGTTTTGATTTTATACCGGCAAAGTAAAATTTACCTCTTTCATAACAGGACAGTTCTAACCCTGAATTTAAATCCCTAATATAGTCTGACATTTAAAAAACTAGAATAGCAAAAAAAAGAATTTCCCCCACATAACCCCCTCTGCTCAACCCCCCTCCCAACCAAAAAATCCCCCTGAAAACGTCTCTACATTTCCCAATAACCATTAATATATGCAAACACTGGTCAAAATTTGCGACTTGCAGCCCCTCCTACGCGGACTGTCGGGGAGTAAGTCGTCCCCAAAGACATAGTTATAACGTTTTTCGACTATGCTGAATAAAATGGCTATCTCAGAATTTTGATCCGACTACTTTGGGAAAAAAATAAGCGTGAGAAGGGGCCTAGGTCCCTCCGATTTTTTTTGGTCACTTAAAAAGGACACTAGAAATTTTCATTTCCGTTCGAATGAGTCCTCTCGCAAAATTCCAGGAGGACTGGGTCGATACGATTACCCCTGGGAAAAAAAATAAACACACATCCGTGATTTGTCTTCTGGCAAAAAATACAAAATTCTACACTTTTGTAGATAAGATATTGGAACTTATACAATAGGGTTCTCTGATACGCTGAATCTAATGGTGTGATTTTCATTCAGATGCTATGACTTTTAGAGGGTGATTCACCCTATTTTCTAAAATAGGGCAGATTTTCTCAGGCTCGTAACTTTTGATGGGTAAGACTAAACTTGATGAAAGTTATATATTTAAAATCAACACTAAAATGTTGGTATCATTTTATACCAACTATTGGTATCAAAACTCCACTTTTAGAGTTTTGGTTACTATTGAGATGGGTCGCTCCTTACTACAGTTCGTTACCACGAACTGTTGATATTGTATATCTAAGCAGTGCGCAACACTCGTAGCTAACAAAAAACACAACTGTGATTTTGTGATTGAAAGAAATAAAAAAGAAATAAAATTGAAAGAAATAAGAAAGAAATAGAAAGAAAAAAGGCGATTTGTGACAAAAAAGGACAGTTTTCTACCAAACGGGGGGGGGGGGAGGTTGAGCTTGCTCTGCACATAAAAATGGCTAGCCTTTTCCTTCTATATGATTGTTTTCTTCCATTTTCTCGTTCCTTTTTCCAAAAATACGCTATTAAGTTGATATACCATCTGTTCGTTGCCCATCATGCCTTAATCCGTTGCTTTCATTAAAATTATCTATTTAATGTTATTGTCATTTAATTTTCCTAAGATTTGTAATAAGGATAAGAGATTATATTTACCTATTAATTTTACTTGTAAGCAGATTGAAGATATTAATTTACCAGAAATTTTAAATCAGCGGCATGTGAAACAGGCCCTTCCTTGTAATTTGAATTATAATGATAGTCCAGTTTTAACTTATAAATTTCCAAAAACTATTGGGCAAATCATTTTTAATTATAATTTAATACTTAAAAGATTAGATAGTGATATAAATTGGAAACCGGTTTGTAATGGTAAGCAACTTGGCCCATTTGTAAATCCTACTTTCAAACATGTTATAACAGGGGACTTATCAATAATAAAGCAAGATGATCTTCAAATTATAATGAATAAAGGGGCTAATTTCCGTCTTTCTCATCATCTGAGACCATCGAGTGTTCTTGATGGCATGGAAATTGATTTTGATTTATTTATGGATAACTGGTGTAAGAAAGAGAATAAAAATAAGGAGAGTTTTCAAAGTTGGAAGAATTTAATTATTAGTAGAATAAGAAATAAAATATATTTTAACTTAAAAAATAGTAACACTAAATCATTATTTTATAATGCGAAGATTAAACAAGCAATTCCTAATCTGCAGAATGAATTTGTAATTGTGCCAGTAAATAAAGCTAATAATAATTTTGCCATAATTTGTCAGAAGCTGTATTGTGATATCTTAAAAAGGGAGTTATGCACAACTAATATTTACGAAAAGGTAAATTTAGAGGATGAGAATTTAATTGAAAAGACTGAAGAAAAACTTTTTAAAAATTTTAATATTAAAATAAATGACAATGATAAAAAGTTTCCTTTCCTATATTGGACTGTAAAATTTCATAAGAATCCCCCTAAACTACGGTTTATTGCTGGATCAGCTAAATGTCCAACCCGCATTGCTGCTACTGACCTCTCTTTAATTTTAAAGGAAATTGTAAATAAACTTAAAATCTATTGTTCTGGTATTAAAAAATTTTTGAATTTTAATCCATATTGGAGTATTAATAATTCACTGTAGGTGATAGATTCTTTAACAATGATTTCAGCTAAAAGAATTGAGCCTTTCGATTTTGCGACAATGTATACGTAGCTATTACCACGGACGTAGCTATTACCCCCGAAAACTAAAACTTTTGAAATAGGAAAAGAGCCTTTGATCGCATTTTTTACCATGTGCAATCATAAAATAGTCTAATATCTTCATTTTTTCCCCAGACGTAGGTATTACTCCCGAAAACTAAAACTTTTGAAATAGGAAAAGAGCCTTTAATCAGATTCTTGACCATGTGCAATCATAAAATAGTCTAATATCTTCATTTCTTTCCAAGGAAGTAGCTATTACCCCCGAAAACCAAAACTTTTGAAATAGAAAAAGAGCCTTTAATCACATCCTTTACCATGTCCAATCAAAAAATAGTCTAATATCTTCATTTTTTTCCACGGACCTAGCTATTACCCCCGAAAACTACAACTTTTGAAACAGGAAAAAAGCCTTTAATCACATTCTTTACAATGTGCAATAAAATAGTCTAATATCTTCATTTTTTCCACAGACGTAGCTATTACCCCCGAAAACTAAAACTTTTGAAATAGGAAAAGAGTCTTTAATCGCATTCTTTACCATGTGCAATCATAAAATAGTCTAATATCTTCCTTTTTTCCACGGACGTAGCTATTACCCCTGAAAACTAAAACTTTTGAGATAGGGAAAGAACCTTTAATCACATTCTTTACCATGTGCAATCATGAAATAGTCTAATATCTTCTTTTTTTCTACGGACGTAGCTATTACCCCCGAAAGCTAAAATTTCTAAAATAGAAAAAGAGCTTTTAATCACATTCTTTACCTTTTTGCAATCATAAAATAGTCTAATATAGTCCGAAAACTAAAACTTTTGAAATAGGAAAAGAGCCTTTAATCATATATATATATATATATATATATATATATATATATATATATATATATATATATATATATATATATATATATATATATATATATATATATATATATATATATATATATATATATATATATATATATATATATATATATATATATATATATATATATATATATATATATATATGTATATATATATATATATATATATATATATATATATATATATATATATATATATATATATATATATATATATAAATGTATATATATATATATATATATATATATATATATATATATATATATATATATATATATATATATATATATATATATATATATATATATATATATATATATATATATTTATATATATATATATATATATATATATATATATATATATATATATATATATAATATATATATATATATATATATATATATATATATATATATATATATATATATATATATATATATATATATATATATATATATATATATATATATATTATATATATATATAT
>NC_088881.1:9017007-9026589 GCF_032884065.1 Artemia franciscana
AACAACGTTGGAGAAATTTTCTTTTTGGATGCGCCAGGACGTACTGGTAAAACGTTTGTGATAAAACTGATTCTGGCATCAATTTGATCAAAAAATGATATAGCGTTGGCAATTGTGTCGTCCGGAATAGCCGCAACATTGCTGCCTGGTGGAGGAACTGCTCATTCCGCTTTGAAATTGCCTCTCAATTTGCATTCTACAGAAACTCCCACGTGCAATATTTCCAAATCATCTGGGATGGGTAAAGTATTGCAGCAATGCAAACTTATTATTTGGGATGAGTGCACAATGGCACACAAAAAATCGCTCGAGGCTCTGATCAATGCTTGAAAGATTTGAGAGGGAAGTCGAAACCCTTTGGCAAGACATTAATATTGCTTGCGGGAGATTTCAGGCAAACATTACCTATAATACCTAGATCAACTCCTGCAGACGAAATGAATACTTGCCTGAAAAAATTCTAATTTATGGCACACGTAAAAATTTTAAAATTAACTACAAATATGCGTGTCCGATTGCAAAACAATGACTCTGGTCAAACGTTTTCAGATCAATTGCTGGCAATTGGAAACGGAAAGCTCCCAGTAGACTCAATTTCAGGACGTATACAACTACCTGCTGATTTCTGTAATTTAATGACGTCCAAAATGAATTGATTGAAATGTATTTCCGAATATTCTAGAAAATTATAAAAATAATAAATGGCTAAGTGAAAGAGCGATTCTCGCACCCAAAAATATAGACATCCACGAAATCAACAATATTGTTTTGACCAAGATTCTAGACCAGGCAGTCCTTTACAAGTCAGTCGACACAGTTTTGGAACCAAATGAAGCGGTTAATTATCCATCTGAATTTTTAAATTCCATAGATCTTTCAGGGTTTCCACCACACGTGCTACAACTAAAAATAGGCGTACCAATAATACTTTTAAGAAATATCAACCCACCAAAGCTTTGCAATGGCACGCGACTTGCCGTAAAAAAAAACAATGGAAAACCTAATAGAGGCCACAATCTTGACAGGGCCTTTTGAGGGTGAGGCTGTTCTTATTCCTCGCATTCCCATGATTCCAACGGATCTGCCTTTTCAATTTAAAAGATTGCAATTCCCAATTCGATTAGCATTTGTAATCACCATTAACAAAGCTCAAGGTCAATCATTAGAAAAATGTGGTATAGATCTTAATACTGATTGTTTTTCCCATGGACAATTGTACGTTGCATGTTCGAGGGTCGGTAAACCTGACAATCTATTTATATGCAGCGACAATTGGACAGCGAAGAATGTTGTATATTCGCAAGTTTTACGCAGTTAATTTGTATTGTATCTATCTATCTATCTATCTATATAAAAACGAGTTGTGTGTATGCATGTTTGTTTGTTTGTAAAAAGAGCGTTTGCATATGACGTCATTATTAGTACATACGGCTTTGTATATGCACAGACAATGGGAAAGTCAAGAATGTTGTATATTCGCAATTTTTACGTAGTTTAACTCCTGCAGACGAAATGAATGCTTGCCTGAAAAATTCTAATTTATGGGCACACGTAAAAATATTAAAATTAACTACAAATATGCGTGTCCGATTGCAAAACGATGACTCTGGTCAAACATTTTCAGATCAATTGCTGGCAATTGGAAACGGAAAGCTCCCAGTAGTGGGAAAGCCAAGAATGTTGTATATTCGCAATTTTTACGTAGTTTGAAACACATATATAAATCTATTTATATTCACAGGTGGGACACAGGGACACAACTACAATGGCACGTAACTAATATGGCGCGTAACGACTTACGCGCGCGGGGGGGGCTTGGGGGGGCGCGAAGCGCCCCACCAACTAGTTTTGGGGTGGCGCGAAGCGCCACCCCAACAGCTAGTATATATATATATATATATATATATATATTATAGCTGTTGGGATGGCGCTTCGCGCCACCCTAACACCTAGTTGGTGGGGGCACTTCACGCAACCCCCCAAGCCCCTTCAAGTGCAAGTCGTTACGCGCCATATTAGTTACGCGCCATTGCAGTTGTGTCCCTGTGTTCCACCTGTGAATATATATATATATATATATATATATATATATATATATATATATATATATATATATATATATATATATATATATATATATATATATATATATATATATATATATATATATATATATATATATATATATATATATATATATATATATATATATTATATATATATATATATATATATATTTAACTACGTAAAACTTGCAAATTTACAACATTCTTGGCTGTCCCATTGTCTGTGCATATAAATAGATGGTCAGGTTTACCGACTCTTGAACATGCAACATATAATTGTCCTGGGAAAAATAATCTGAGTTCAGATCTATACCTCATTATTCTTATGATTGCCTTGAGCTTTGTTGATGGTGATTGCTAATCGAACATTCCCTGTGTCCCTGTCGTCATTTATATATCCCCTTGTGCCCCCCGGCGTCCTGTTGTTGTTGTTTCCCTTTGTTCCGGTCGCCATTTGTGTCCCGGTGTCTCAGTCTGTAATTTCTTTTTGAGTGTCGCGGTCGTCATTTATATTCCCTGTGTCCTGGTGTCCCCGGTCGTCATTTTTGTCTCGGTCGTCATTTGTGTTTCCGGTCTCAAATTTCTCTTCGAGTGTCTGGTTGTCATTTATATTCCCTGTGTCCCGGTAGTCATTGTGTCCCGGTGCTTTGTTGATGGTGATTGCTAATCGAACATTCCTTGTGTCCCGGTCGCTTTCTCTTTGAGTGTCCGGTGATCATTTATATTCCCTATGTCCCGGTCGTCATTTGTGTCCCGATGTCCTGGTGTGTAATTTCGTCAATCAAAAAACATGACGTCAGTCAACACACAAACATGATGTCACCTGACAGACACATCCACAGACAACTTATTTTTATATTTATAGATATATGTTTTTAACTACGTAAAATTTGCGAATATACAACATTCTTCGTTGTCCCATTGTCTGTGCATACAAATAGATTGTCAGGTTTACCAACTCATGCAACATATAGTTGGTCCATGGGAAAACAATCCGTATTCAGATCTATACCTCATTATTCTAATGATTGCCCTTGAGCTTTGTTGATGTTGATTGCTATTGAACATTCCCTGTGTCCACGTCGTCATTTATATATCCCTCTTTGCCCCCGGCGTCCCCGTTTTAGTTGTGTCCCTGTGTCCTGGTCGTCATTTATATTCCCTGTGTTCCGGCTGTCATTTGTGTCCCGATCGTCATTCGTCATTCATATTCCCTCTGTCCCGGTCGTCATTTGTGTCCCGGTCTCCCGGTTTGTAATTTCATATACTTATATTGACGTCAAATGCAAACCCACAAACATGCATATGTACAATTTATTTTGATATATATATAGATATAGTTTTTTCTTTTTAGTTTTAGTAGATAAGTTTTAGTTGTGTCCCTAAGTCCTGGTCGTCATTTATATTTCCTGTGTCCCGGTGTCATTTGTGTCCCACAAACATGCATATGTACAACTTAACCCACAAACATGCATATGTACAACTTATTTTGATATATATATATAGATATAGTTTTTTTTCTTTTTAGTTTTAGTAGATATAGTTTTAGTTGTGTCCCTGTGTCCTGGTCGTCATTTATATTCCCTGTGTCCCGGTTGTCATTTGTGTCCTGTCGTCATTCGTCATTCATATTCCCTCTGTCCCGGTCGTCATTTGTGTCCCGGTCTCCCGGTCTGTAATTTTTCATATACTTATATTGACGTCAAATGCAAACCCACAAACATGCATATGTACAACTTATTTTGATATATATATAGATATAGTTTTTTTTCTTTTTTTAATTTTATCTTTTCTTAGTTTTTTTTCTTTTTTAGTTTTTCTTTTTTTTAGTTTCTTGTATTTATTGATTTGTTTTCTTCAATTTGTCAATGTTCATTCTTACATTGACACTTGGAAAAACTTTACGTGCCAAACCATGCTGAAGCTTAACAATTTATAACAAACTAATATTTTGGGTATCTTTTTTAAGGTTCTCGAATTACTTTAATCTATTGTCAAAATATATTGAAATATTTGTGCAGTTCCAAGTTTTTTAAGTTTTTTAGCTTTTTTATAGTTTTTTTCTCTTTTTAGATTTTTACCTTCTTTATTTTTTAGGTTTTTTCTTTTTAGGTTTTTCCTTTTTTAATTTTTTCTTTTTTTCGATTTTTCTTGTTTTTCTTTTTAGGTTTTTTTTTGTTTTTTACCTTTTTCTTTTTCAGTTTTATTTTTTCAGTTGGTAATATCCTATCTTTTTCAATGTTTTTCAATTTATCAGGGTTCAATCTAACATTGACAGTTGGAAAAGTCTTCACGTGCCAAGCATGCTAAAGGTCAACAATTTATAATAAACCTAAAATTTAAGTATCTGTTTTAAGGTTTTCGAATTACTTTCATTCTTGTCAAAATATTTTGAAATATTTATGCAATTCCCAGTTTTTACATTTTTTTGCTTCAGTTTTCTTTTTTTTCTTTATTTTTCAGACGTAAATACATATCACCGAACTTTTGTTTTTTTAACTAAAATCTGGTAGGCATTGATGACCTTATCCCAGTCAAAATCCCAAACCCAATCATCGTCGCTATCATTTTCAGTTTTGATACGTTTTGACTCTCGCTGTCCAGGTTAATTTTCATCTAACTGCGTGGTTTTGCGTTCTTTAGCCTCAAGCCTTTGGCATTACTCTTTGAGCAGCTTCCTTGGCTGTTTCTTCTGCCATTTTAGGATTTGTTTACATTCTATCTTTTTCAATGTTTTTCATATTGTCAATTTTCATTCTAAAATTGACAGTTATAAAAATCTTCACGTGCCAAGCTTGATAAAGCTCAACAATTTATAATAAACCTCAAAATTTTAAGTACCTTTTTTAAGGTTTTTCAAATTACATTAATCTATTGTCAAAATATTTCGAAATATTTATGCAACACCCAGTTTTTACAATTAACCCTCAACACAAAAATACATACAACTTATATATATATATATATTATATATATATATATATATATATATATTATATATATATATATATATATATATATATATATATATATATATATATATATATATATATATATAAGATATATATATATATATACCTTATATATATACCTTATATATATACCTTATATATATATATATATATAAGATATATATATACCTTATATATACCTTATATATATACCTTATATATATATAAGATGGGGCGCTTCGCGCCCCCCCCCCCAAGCCCCCCCGCGCGCATGCCCCCCAGTATTAATATCTATACCACATTTTTATAATGATTGACCTTGAGCTTTGTTAATGGTGATTGCAAATACTAATCGAATTGGGAATTGCAATCTTTTAATTTGAAAAAGCAGATCCGTTGGAATCATGGGAATGCGAGGAATAAGAACAGCCTCACCCTCATAAGGCCTTGTCAAGATTGTGGCCTCTATTAGGTTTTCCATTGTTTTTTTTACGGCAAGTCGCGTGCCATTACAAAGCTTTGGTTGGTTGATATTTCTTAAAAGTATTATTGGTACGCCTATTTTTAGTTGTAGCACGTGTGGTGGAAACCCTGAAGGATCTATGGAATTTAAAAATCCAGATGGATAATTAACCGCTTCATTTGGTTCCAAAACTGTGTCGACTGGACTTGTAAAGGACTGCCTGGTCTCGAATCTTGGTCAAAACAATATTGTTGATTTCGTGGACGTCTATATTTTTGGGTGCGAGAAATCGCTCTTTCACTTAGCCATTTATTATTTTTATAATTTTTTAGAATATTCGGAAATACTTTTTCAATCAATTCATTTTTGGACGTCACTAAATTACAAAAATCAGTAGGTAGTTGTATACCGTCCTGAAATTGAGTCTACTGTTTGACCAGAGTCATCGTTTTGCAATCGGAAACGCATATTTGTAGTTAATTGTAATATTTTTACGTGTGCCCATAAATTAGAATTTTTTAGCAAATATTCATTTCGTCTGAAGGAGTTAACTACGTAAAAATTGCGAATATACAACATACTTGGGTTTCCCATTGTCTCTGCATATACAAAGCCGTATGTACTAATAATGACATCATATGCAAACGCTCTTTTAACAAACAAACAAACATGCATACACACAACTCGTTTTTATATAGATAGATAGATAAATAGACACAATACAAATTATCTGCGTAAAACTTGCGAATATACAACATTCTTCGCTGTCCAATTGTCGCTGCATATAAATAGATTGTCAGGTTTACCGACCCTCGAAAATGCAACGTACAATTGTCCATGGGAAAAACAATCAGTATTAAGATCTATACCACATTTTTCTAATGATTGACCTTGAGCTTTGTTAATGGTGATTGCAAATGCTGATCGAATTGGGAATTGCAATCTTTTAAATTGAAAAGGCAGATCCGTTGGAATCATGGGAATACGAGGAATAAGAACAGCCTCACCCTCAAAAGGCCCTGTCAAGATTGTGGCCTCTATTAGGTTTTCCATTGTTTTTTTTTTACGGCAACTCGAGTGCCATTGCAAAGCTTTGGTGGGTTTATATTTCTTAAAAGTATTATTGGTACGCCTATTTTTAGTTGTAGCACGTGTGGTGGAAACCCTGAAAGATCTATGAATTTAAAAATTCAGAGGGATAATTAACCGCTTCATTTGGTCCAAAACTGTGTCGACTGACTTGTAAAGGACTGCCTGGTCTTGAATCTTGGTCAAAACAATATTGTTGATTTCGTGGACGTCTATATTTTTGGGTGCGAGAATCGCTTTTTCACTTAGCCATTTATTATTTTTATAATTTTTTAGAATATTCGGAAATACTTTTTCAATCAATTCATTTTTGGACGTCACTAAATTACAGAAATCAGCAGGTAGTTGTATACGTCCTGAAATTGAGTCTACTGGGAGCTTTCCGTTTCCAATTGCCAGCAATTGATCTGAAAATGTTTGACCAGAGTCATCGTTTTGCAATCGGACACGCATATTTGTAGTTAATTTTAATATTTTTACGTGTGCCCATAAATTAGAATTTTTCAGGCAAGCATTCATTTCGTCTGCAGGAGTTGATCTAGGTATTATAGGTAATGTTTGCCTGAAATCTCCCGCAAGCAATGTTAATGTTCTGCCAAAGGGTTTTGACTTCCCTCTCAAATCTTTCAAGCATTGATCAGAGCCTCGAGCGATTTTTTGTGTGCCATTGTGCACTCATCCCAAATAATAAGTTTGCATTGCTGCAATACTTTACCCATCCCAGATGATTTGGAAATATTGCACGTGGGAGTTTCTGTAGAATGTTAATTCAGCGGCAATTTCAAAGCGGAATGAGCAGTTCTTCCACCAGGTAGCAATGTTGCGGCTATTCCGGACGACGCAATTGCCAACGCTATATCATTTTTTGATCGAATTGATGCCAGAATCAGTTTTATAACAACGTTTTACCAGTACCTCCTGGCGCATCCAAAAAGAAATTTCTCCAACGTTGTTATCGACACAATGCTTTATCGTATCATAAATGTCTTTTTGTTCCGACGTTAACTTGGAAATGTTATTTTGTACATACGACAATAGATCACTCGTACTGTAACTTTGCTCACGATCCAATTCTACACATGTCGAAAACAGCAGCGATACGGTTAGGTGAAGGCAATCCCAAATCCCGAAGAGGTTTGTTTGCGCATACGTACGCACAAATCTTCTATAATAACTAAAGTGTAGTTATAAAATTTCTGATGTAAAATCAAAAATCATATCTGACGTCTCTAACTGTTTTCAATGGAGTATATCTTCGGACATTTTGACTTATATTTTTCCCATAACTCTGTAGGAGCTGATGGAGAGCAAGTTGTTAAAATGATGCCAAACAATGCACGAATTTGACTTGGGGTTGACGTTTCGCACGCGTCATTGATGCAGTTATCCCAGTGTTGGTCATTCTCCAATAAATTCAGAGCTTGGCATGCACTACGGTAAGTGTCATGTATAGTACCGTTTACAGTTCTCAAATACTCAAAGGATGTCGGACCGGGTACATTCACCAAAAGCAGGCGTAGAAGAAGCATACATGTTGATTGGGGTGAACGGTGTAGAGTCTTCCTATCGTGGAATCTTTGAAGATGGAAGGTTGGCCGTCGACTGACTTACCCTGTTTTCGACGTTCAAATACTTTATTTTAGTATTCCACGTGTAATATGAAGGCACTTCAGTATACAGCAGTTTTTTTGCAAAAGAATCATTTTTGCAAAGCGAAAAAAAGCTGTTAATGTTGTATCCGGTGGATTCAGGACTCTTTGCTGCACGTTGGTTTCCGTGAAATAAACACGTTGACCATTTTGTAAATGTACTGCTAAGTGAACAACAGCTGGACTACGTTCATGTATCGGAATATGAAAGAATTCGCCAAACAGCTTTATTACTGCTTATGTATCTTCCAGCCTGATATTGTACGATTTCGTCAAAATCTTTGATTTCGGGCTGCAAGCCAAAAACTGCCATGTCACTGCCTTTTTTGACGTATTTACATATGTATTTGATTGCCTTTACGGAGTTACAGTATTCAAAGTTTATGTGTGCATTTAATGTTTTTGATAATAATGGGGAATATGGAACAACCCACTGCTTATCTACTTCGATGGTGGTACCGTTAGGCTTCTTATTATTGCTGTTTTACCGCCATCTTCAGTAGATCTTCTTCTATATTGTGGGTAACCATCATTGCCAGTAATTGTGTTTGATACTAAAAGTCGAGGATATTGCTTTGTGCACCTTCCTTTGGCCATGTATGGTGAATTTTCGTTCTGTGCACCGCAAGGTCCATCTATCATATTTTTTTACAATAATATCATGTAACCCCTTATCGACATTTTTATCAGGTATTTCAGCGGAAATCACATCATCAATTTCGTTCGAAGTGATTTTTTATGTGGCCAGATTAGTATATGTGCGTGTGGCAAACCTCGTTTTTGCCATTCCACTGAGTACATCCAGCATCGCACTGACCCAAACACTTCAAGTTTTACTATGTAGTTTATCAGTGATTTCAACTTTTGCCGGAAGACACGGGCCGTAATGTCATGCCTATTAACCGCCGATTGTCCTTGAAGTAAAAGCTGCAGTTTTTATCAGGTATTTCAGCGGAAATCACATCATCAATTTCGTTCGAAGTGATTTTTTTATGTAGCCAGATTAGTATATGTGCGTGTGGCAAACCTCGTTTTTGCCATTCCACTGAGTACATCCAGCATCGCACTGACCCAAACACTTCAAGTTTTACTATGTAGTTTATCAGTGATTTCAACTTTTGCCGGAAGACACGGGCCGTAATGTCATGCCTATTAACCGCCGATTGTCCTTGAAGTAAAAGCTGCAGTATCTCGTCCCAAGATTGATTACATGTAAATGTAATAAATAAATCTGGACTACCATAGAGACGAACATACGCAATAGCATCTTGAGCATATTCATGCATATGACGAAGGTAAAATTGTTAATCTTCCAACGTTTGTGGTATTACCGTCATTTATAACTGCATCTCGCAAATGAATGT
>NC_088881.1:9026689-9049012 GCF_032884065.1 Artemia franciscana
TCAAAAAGAGGAGCCTGTGGTAAAAACCTAATGGAGACTTGTGTACCAAAGCAGAGGCAAAAGAAATCCATGAAAAAGCCAAGGATGAGCTTGAAGAGAGGGCGAGAGATAAATCCTACTTCTCAACTTCAGAGCTAAAAGCTGCACTTCTAAAATCCAAAACACTCCATGCATTCAGCAGAGCCTTGACAGAGATGACCGGCGTATATTTTGACAATAGAGATGTACGGGACTGTGCAATTCAAATCAATGAAGCCGAGCCAGCAGTTCCAACTGTCTCCGTTAGACACGAAACTCCTGTTGCTCCACCCTCAGACCCTGCGCCATCATTCTCGTCGATGCCAGAGAGAGATTGTTTCTCCAGCGAGCCTCTAATGGGGCCTTCTCGACCCCGTAAGAGGGTTCGATGGGCAGATATTGAATCGAATCCCGAGGATAGTGACGTGGAGGGTGGTGTTTACGATTCATTCAATATTGAAGATTATAGAAGGCTGAAGGATGGCGTCAAAAATTTTATGGTTCCTGTCCTCGGGCGTTTGTCGAGAAATCAATTACTTGACGGTGACATACAAAACTTGACGGCCTACCTTTGCTTTCAGGTGTCGTTTATGTTTGGTCATGGGCCTGGCGTTCCGGAAGCTATGACTATCGAGGAATTTCTGAATCGTCAGCTAGTGGAGGAGGAAGCAATGTACGTCATCCCTGTGGAAAACCACAAAAATGCAAGTTTAAAGTCTGCTGGCATAGCAATTAGCTTTGAGGAAAAGAAGATTTTTCTCAAGTACCTTAAATTTGCCCGTCCTGCTCTGCTCAAGACTGGTGAGCCTGTCCCAAATAACTTATTGCTATCAAAGAAGGGAAGGAAGCTGAAGAATGTGTCAAGAATAATGACCAGGTTTCTGCGGAAGATTTTCCCAAATGGCATGAGGCGGGGGGTTAGGGTCCCGAACCAAACAACTGTCCGCCACTTTATAACGACTATAATTAGAAGAGCGACAAATAAAACTGAAGAAGAGCGCCAAATGATGGATGAATATGTTTGTGACTCAGGTAAGTTTCGCGCATTCTATATAATTTTCATAATTTAATTATCCTTATCAGCTGAGTTCACCACTTAACATAGTCAAAAATTGATGATTAACTTATTGTAAATTTAATTGTTGGAACCAGCTAGCCCGAGGCCCCTAGCCACTCGTAATTCCTCCGGAACTGAATTAACTTGCAGGGCTGTTTTTCGTTAGAATGTCTACCTCTAGTTTGTAATTAAATAAAAAAAAACTAGTTTTTTTAACTGAAAGTAAGGAGCGACATTAAAACTTAAAACGAACAGAAATTACTCCGTATATGAAATGGGTTGTCCCCTCTGCAATCCCTCACTCCTTGCGCTAAAGTTTTTAATTGTTTTAAAAAGTAGAATTGTGGCAAAGAGTCAAACTTTAGCGTAAAGAGCGAGGGATTGCGGTGGGGAAAACCCATTTCATATACGGAGTAATTTATGTTCGTTTTAAGTTTTATTGTCCCTCCTTACTTTTGAATTTCCTTTACATTGAATTTCAGCCCCTCCCTCAGGGATTGTGGGGGAGTAAGTCATTCCCAAAGACATAGTTTCTAATGTTTTCGAATATGCGGAACAAAATGACTATCTCAAAATTTTAATCCGTTGACTTTTGGAAAAAAATTAGCGTGGAAGGGGGCCTAGGTGCCCTCCAATTTTTTGATCACTTAAAGAGGGCACTAGGACTTTTCATTTTCGTAAGAAAGAGCCCTGTTGCGACACTCTAAGACCATTTGGTTGATACGATGACCCCTGGAAAAAAAAACAAACAAATAAACACGCACCCGTGATTTGTCTTCTGGCAAAAAATACGAAATTCCACATTTTTTTAGATAGGAGCTTGAAATTTTTGCTATAGGGTTCTCTGATATGCCGAATGAGATGGTGTAAGATTCTATCTCGTAAAGATTCTATGACATTTAGGGGATGTTTCCCCCTTTTTTCCAAAATAAGGCAAATTTTCTCAGGCTCGTAACTTTTGATGACAAAGGCTAAATTAATTGAAACTTATATATTTAGAATTAGCGTGAAAATTCAATTCTTTTGATGTATCTTTTAGTTTCAAAATTCCCTTTTTTAGAGTTCCGTTTACTATTGAGCCGGGTCGCTCCTTATTACAGTTCGTTACCACAAACTGTTTGAAAAACTATATAAATGTCTATTTCCTCCTGAAGGATTTTCTTAACCATTCTGTCTTTTTCAGAAATAGCTTCAAAAAATAATTGCCAAGCCTATGATTTCAAGAGGATTGCCGCAAGCAGGAATTTGCTGGAGAGTCTTTGTTCTGCTTCAGAAGCCAATGAAGATTCCAACGAAGAACAGGAGGAGTCAACGACCAAGAAAATGAAATTCATGGACGAGGCAACGAGGAAAAGGGTGGTCAATGACGTAAGTTTTTATATTTTCCATTCTGTAATATAGACTTCTTCAATAGTCTTATTTGACCCTTTTCTTACTTACTCCCTGATTTTCATTTGTCCCATTATATTCCGACTCCCCCGGTCAGCCTCCGTAGCAATCTCAACTTAATCTCCAATCAATGTTGTTACAAAAAGGTTTTGTAGAAGTTTTATCCCCTTTATTCTGGAACGCCTTTATATCAATTTGCGATTATTTATTTGCCAAAGTCCCCTTTTCCTCTTTTACCGTTTTTATTTTTGATTTATATTAATGTTCTTGTAATTTAATGGTCAAGCCTACTGACTTCCTCTTTATCTTTGATGATTTTGCCGTTTTAATTTCTTTTAAATGTTTGGCTTAATGTATTTTTACTGACATATCTAGCAAACTCGGCTCTATAGTGCTTCTGATAGTCTTTTGAAAATAAATATTATCTTATCTTTCAGGCTCTCAACTTAACTTAGTATTAATTGAACCTTTTCTATCTGTTTAGGCTCTCAACCGTGTTCTCTTAATACGTCCCCTAGATGTATCTGCTAACTTTAAAACGGCGAAACTTTCTCTAATACGACGCTACAATCCTGACATGACGGATCCGGGCCAACTGAAGTCGGTTAAGGATCTTTATAGCAAAGGACTTAAGCAGGTTCGACTTCAGGCGATCCTGAAAGCCATGTCAGATAAGCGTGGTCTTGGCACGGACATTTCAAAAAACCTCACTGAAGAGGGCTTTGCTAGGGCTGTACGTCGATTGGGATACAAGAACACCTTGCCGTCACTTGTAGATGTCCAGCAAAAATACCAAAGCTACAGGATCAAGAGAACCTATCCTATTGAACCTGTCGTGGATGAAACTCTCCTTGAATGCATACTTTATCAGTCATGGATAGGTCTGACGTTAGCCAGGAGCCAGGAGAAAGATGCAGGAATGGGCGTTTATGCGAATTTGCCTTTCTGGGAAAATCAAGTGGTGGTTGAATATCACGGGAAACGGATGGCAACCGTGGAAGCCAAAAAACTACTCCAGACCCTCAAGGGAGAAGAAGATGGAGCCAACTACATTTTGCACGCCCCAGACTATTCAATTGACGCAAGAAAGGAGGTCTGCGATTGTCATCCCCATCAGACTTGTTTTGGGCGCTCCATTAATCACAGGGCTATTGAAGATGGCCCAAACATGGAAGGAGTTGGTGGTGGAAAATGTCAAGAGGCCATTTCTGGTTGCCAGAAGGGATATCTCGGCTGGCGAAGAACTTTGTTACGATTATGGCGTCAGACCTGGTGACTTCAATGAAGGTCAAGAAATGGTTTTTCTCTTGTCCGATAGAGCCAAGAAACGCCGGAGAGATGCAGCCGTCGTCATGGAGAATAAGAAGCCAAAAGAAGTCGGCGATGCATCGTCAGGGGACTTAAAACCGAGGACAGCGAGGGAACAAAGGAAGGCCAAGAAGAAAGAGAGAAGAGAGAGAAGAAGACGCGCAGACAGGGAGTATGCAGAACTTTTTAACGACTCTTTAACAGACTGTTTAACAGAACTTTTTAACAGTCCCTAAACTATAATGGTTTTCTCTGTCAATTCTTTTCTCTTTCAATTCTTTTCTATTTCAGTTCTTTTCTATTTCAGTTCTTTTCTCTTTCAATTCTTTTCTCTTTCAATTTAAAAAAAAAAAAAAAAAAAAAAAATCAATTAATAAATTACATCACACAGAGGATGAGGCCTAATGGGGGAACCTCTTTAAAAAAGACGCGCCAGTAGCCTTGACCTCTAGGGTGGTGTGGAACAAAGGCATCTTTTCCAGGTTTCATTCTCAAGTCCCCTAAAACATTTAACTCTAATTTAACTACCGAAAAGGAAACGATGTAGTTTGTAGTTGTACCTGATCAATTTTGTAAATGTACCTGATCCCTTTTGTGGATGCATCTAGTCCCTTTTGTAGCTGTTTTCACTTATTACCCACAGTAGCTGTTTTTCAGTGTTCCAGTGTCCCTCTTCTCTGCTACCTTTTTCCTCGTGCCTGTGTAGCAGTGGTGCCAGTCAATATTGTTGCTGATTAACACAATGTACTACATTGGCAATTCAAGAAAATTTATAAGTGGCATGAAGACTAGTTGATTTCTGTTTATATTTAATTATGTTTAGTGGTATGGTACCCCATTTTTGGTACCCCATCATTTTTGTAAGGGTAGATCCCCCGCCCTAAGAAGGGGAATCCGAATAAATTTGTCTAATAGCTTGTATGGGTCTCTTTGTGTTTTTGTGGCTGTTTGTGTGCATGTGTGTCTGTTTGTGTATGCATGTGTTGCTGTGTGTGAGTGTTTCAGTACGTTTATTTGTGTGTGTGTTTTGTTTGCATGTTAGAATATGTGTGTTAGGTGTGTCTTCTAGTGTGTGTGTGTGTATGTGTGTGTGTGTGTGTGTGTGTCTGTGTGTGTGTGTGTGTGTGTGTGTGTGTGTGTGTGTGTGTGTGTGTGTGAGAGAGAGAGAGAGAGAGTGTGTGTGTAGGATATGTACGAGTTAGCCACATTTTGAATTTTTGGATCCTGCTAATTTGCTCTTTTATCAATTATAATAGATATTTAATCGTACCCTATTATTTTTGTGAGGGTAGATCCCCCGCCCTAAGAAGTGGAAACCGAATAAATAGTGTGTGTGTATGTGTGTGTGTGTGTAGGATTTGTAGAGTTAGTCACATTTTGAATTTTTGGACCGTGCTAATTTGCTCTTTTGTCAATTATAATAGATATAGAATCGTGTGAAGCATGGTGTTTGACATTTTTTGCACGCTAGTTTTCCGTTATAATTGACAAACCAGCGAGGTTGCACTATCCAAAAATTAATAATACGATTTCAAATACTAGCGCAAGTGTTCCAGATTCTTTCCGGTTCAACACATTGCTATAAGCAAATACCAACGCTATATTCCTCTCAAGCTTTTCTTTCTCTCTCTCTCTCTCTCTCTCTCTCTCTCTCACTCTCTCTCTCTCTCTCTCTCTCTCTCTCTCTCTCTCTCTCTCGTTTTGGGATAGGCGGGGAGGGGGTGCCCACTGTCCTCAATTATTTTACACATAGTGTCTATTCATTGCTTCAGCTCAGCTCATCACTCTTGGTCAATTTTATTTTTTCATTTGGATAGTGACCTCCCCAGATAAGGTCTGGGATTATTGGCAGGGGTTTGTAGTTGTACCTGATCAATTTTGTAAATGCACCTGTTCCCTTTTGTGGATGCATCTAGTCCCTATTGTAGCTGTTTTCACTTATTACCCACAGTAGCTGTTTTTCAGTGTTCCAGTGTCCCTCTTCTCTGCTACCATTTTCTTCGTGCCTGTGTAGCAGTGGTGCCAGTCAATATTGTTGCTGATTAACAGAATGTACTACATTGGCAATTCAAGAAAATTTATAAGTGGCATGAAGACTAGTTGATTTCCGTTTATATTTAATTATGTTTAGTGGTGTGGATATTTGTTGTACCCCATCATTTTTGTAAGGGTAGATCCCCCGCCCTAAGAAGGGGAAACCGAATAAATTTGTCTAATAGCTTGTATGGGTCTCTTTGTATTTTTGTGGCTGTTTGTGTGCATGTGTGTCTGTTTGTCTTTGCATGTGTTGCTGTGTGTGTGTTTCAGTACATTTATTTGTTTGTTTGCTTTGTTTGCATATTAGAATATGTGTGTTAGTTGTGTGTGCTAGTGTGTGTGTGTGTGTGTGTGTGTGTGTCTGTGTGTGTGTGTGTGTGTAGGATATGTACGAGTTAGCCAGATTTTGAATTTTTGGATCGTGCTAATTTGCTCTTTTATCAATTATAATAGATATAGAATCGTACCCTATTATTTTTGTGAGGGTAGATCCCCCGCCCTAAGAAGTGGAAACCGAATAAATAGTGTGTGTGTGTGTGTGTGTGTGTGTTTTTGTGTTTGTGTGTGTGTGTGTGTGTGTGTGTGTGTGTGTGTGTAGGATTTGTAGAGTTAGTCACATTTTGAATTTTTGGACCGTGCTAATTTGCTCTTTTATCAATTATAATAGATATGGAATCGTGTGAAGCATGGTATTTGACATTTTTTGCACGCTAGTTTTCCGTTATAATTGACAAAACAGCGAGGTTGCACTATCCAAAAATTAAAAATACGATTTCAAATACTAGCGCAAGTGTTCCAGATTCTTTCCGGTTCAACACATTGCTATAAGCAAATACCAACGCTATATTCCTGTCAAGCTTTTCTTTCTCTCTCTCTCTCGCTTTGGGATAGGCGGGGAGGGGGTGCCCGCTGTCTTCAATTATTTATCACATAGTGTCTATTCATTGCTTCAGCTCGGCTCATCACTCTTGGCCAATTTTATTTTTCACTATTTTTTCATTTGGATAGTGACCTCCTCAGATAAGGTCTGGGGAAAATTGGCAGGGGTTCCGGTAGGAAATTTATAATTTTAATCAATTTAAGTCAAATATAACTGCTAAAAAATTCTTAATTCAATACACTTTGAAACATTTTTCAACATGGGTACTAAATCCAGCAGCCTTATTTAATCTATAGAACTTGTGTATCTATAATGCTTGTGTAATTATACTGTAATGTGCTATTTAAGAAAATAAAATAAACCTTATTTAATAAAGATCATAAGTAAATTCAACTCCCAGAGAACTCCACAAAAATTCTGCATTCTAGCATAAGCTTTGCTCTGATTGGCTGAGCTAGCTTGAAGCTTTGCTCTGATTGGCCCAGCTAGTACGCCTACCTGATTTCTTATTGGCTGAGCTAGTTCGTCATCTGATTTCTGATCCGCCCAGTATTGCCCTGATTGGCCGAGCTAGTTTGCCGATCTGATTTGTGATTGGCCTTTACTGACTACTAATTGACACACTCTAGTATTAAATATCTTAATTAATATTTTTGAAAAATGAGTAAAATGTAGAGGAAATGCTTATCCCCCTTGGAATAAGGACAATTGGTAATTATAATTTCTAAAAGGCAAGGTAGAACCTCCAAGAGACTGACTCTAGTTCTGCATTACCCTCTTAATTATTAACCTACCCTATTAAGGGAAAATTTTACACTGGGGGATTCCTCCCCCCCCCCCCCACGACTGCTTTAGAAGGAATTAGGACCCCTCTAACCAAATAATGGCAATTGTCAATTGACAATTGTCAATTATAACTGCCAATCGGCTATTATAATTGCTAAGAGGCAAGGTAGAACTTCCAACAGATTGACTCTACTTCAGCATTGTGGAGTAAAATGCATGAGAGAAAAATTTTCGATTGAACTGCTGTCAACCAGTATATGTTCCCCGGGGAAACCCAAGAACAGGGTCTACCATATCCCACCCCCCTAGGACATAAAAGGTATAGGATCGTTTAGAACCTCCAACAGATTGACTCTAGTTCAGCTTTGGGGTAAAATTATGATAGGTATAGGATCGTATAGAACCTCCAACAGATTGACTCTAGTTCAGCTTTGGGGTAAAATTGACCTTGATTCCCATTTAACTAGACAAACTGTCTTGGATTTTTCTACAACTGAACCTAACTGGACTTTTCCCACAACTCTTCCCTTTTCAATTCAAAAATCAACGGACTCGATCGAGGCCTTTGGCCTCGACCTCAATCCAAAAAAACTACTTTCCTTATGTGCGCGAAGCGCACACAGGGAGAGACACATATGAAACCTAACCTGACTTTTCCCAAAACTATTCGTTTTTAAATTCAAAAATCAACAGACTCGGTCGAGACCTTCGGCCTCAACCTCGATCCGAAAAAAAAATTACACAGAATGACACATACGAAACCTAATCTGATTCTTCCCAAAACTTTCCCCTTTTCAATTCAAAAAATCAACGGCCTTTGACCTCGACCTCAATCCAACAAAAAACTACTCTCCCTATGTGCGCAAATCTTACACAGGGAGAGACACATATGAAACCTAACCTGACTTTTACCACAACTATTCTTTTTTCAATTCAAAAATCAATGGACTCGGTTGAGGCCTGCTAAATGGCAAGGTAGAGCCTCCAACAGATCAATTCTAGTTCAGCATTACCCTCTTAAATATATAAAATACGATTTCAAATACTAGTGCAAGTGTTTAAGATTCTCTCCTATGATTCTCTATGTCTCCTGGAACTCAATTCTAAGAGTACAAACCTAAAGGAGGAAGTTTTATTTATTTTTAATTTTTTTTTATATTTCAGACTAATGGCCAAGTGCACTTTATAGTTGCAAGTCCTTTTTTCGCATCTTTATAACTTTGAAAAATAAAAAAATAAAAAATTTATGGACCAAGAATAACGCAAGACCTAGTAAAGTGTTATTATATGACATTAATCACGAATAGGAATAGCTGCTGACAGTCTGACTAAAAATCTGAACAATTTTTCCCGATCTAAAAATTATGTCTTATTTTGAATTTTTACATCGTGTGACCTCGCTCTTTTATCAATTATAATAGGTATAGGATCGTATTGAACCTCCAACAGGTTGCCTCTAATTCAGCTTTGGGGTAAAATTAACCTTGACTTGATGCCCATTTAACTGGACAAACTGTCTTGGCTTTTTCAACAATTGACCGTAACTTGACTTTTCCCACAACTATTCCCTTTTCAATTCAAAAATCAACAGACTTGGTCGAAGCCTTTGACCTCGACCAAGTCTGTTGACTTGGCTGAGGTTGACTTGGCTTTTCAATTCAAATATCAACGGATCTCGGTCGAGGCCTACGGCCTCGACCTCGATTCGGCCCTGTGTGCGCGAAGCGCACACATACGAAACCTAACCTGACTTTTCCCAAAGCTTTCCCATTTTCAATTCAAATATCAACGGATCTCGGTCGAGGCCTTCGGCCTCGACCTCGATTCGGCCCTGTTTGCGCGAAGCGCACACATACGAAACCTAACCTGACTTTTCCCAAAGCATTCCCATTTTCAATTCAAACATCAACGGATCTCGGTCGAGGCCTTCGGCCTCGACCTCGATTCGGCCCTGTGTGCGCGAAGCGCACACATACGAAACCTAACCTGACTTTCAAAGCTTCAACGGATCTCGGTCGAGGCCTTCGGCCTCGACCTCGATCCGAAAAAAAAATACTCTCCCTGTGTGCGCGAAGCGCACACAGGGAGAGACATATACGGACCTCTACAGCCAAAGACTACAACTCTTTACAATTGGCCTGATTTTATTTTAAAGTGCGGGTGCCCGAAGGGCACCCGCATAGGTCGCAAAAAACATCAAAATTACTGCCTGGGCTTGAGTAACTTTTCCTCAAAAAACATCAAAATTACTGCCTGGACTTGAGTAACTTTTCCTCCTGCCCCGTCACAATCGCTCTGTAGCTGTATCGCTGTATCTAGTTGATTAGAGTTGAATGAATGTCAATATCTCTTTGAACCTCCATCAGGGTTTCCCCCTGACTTCGACTTTCGACTTTTATGCATAAGTTATCATCTTTCGGGTTCCCATCATATGTGCACTAGGTGCACATATCGGGGCACACATCCTCAGTAGGATCTTGACGCCACTTTCATGCTTCCGCTCCAGTGGAGAAGGCTCTCCCATCTTGATTGCAAGTAATACCTTAAGGTTACGATTAAGGCAGGTACTTTTGAAGTAGTCTGCCACAGTCTACCTCACAGCTCCACCATTCCTCAACAATTCGCCCCCATGAATGACGCTGCACAAGGGTACCACTTGTCCACCTCAAACATCAAACACGGGAACGTATATAACAACGCTAATGATCCTTCCTCGGGTTCACCTAAGGAAACCTTGTTACGACTTTTACTTCCTCTGAAAGATCAAGTTTGAACAACTTTCAAACACAAAGCTCTTCCAAAGGAAGAGCACATTCAACCCAACATCAGCTTACGGTTTTTCCGAAGCTCTAACCCATTGGAAAGCAGTCCTCTTGCAATCCTAGCGCCTTCAAAACAACTATGTTTGCATTAACAATCACCAAATGACCTCTCAATCACACTCGTCCACTGAGTACAGCTACTCAGGTGAACATATGCTTAAGACCGAGGTTAGACCGTTCCTCAAACGATAACCTTTTGCTACACTAATACCAACAAAATGTGTCTTTTGGACTGACATTCACCTTATCCCCTCTCAACTCTTTGTGCTCTTCCTACAAAGAACACATGGGCTCTCTCTCCTTATCGTCTCTCCCAGCACAGTATCCAATCACCAATTTCTCACTATTTCCATTCAGCTCTCACCCACTAGATACAGCTTTCACCCATTCTTCACTAATTCCACTCATCCTTGCAGGCTCTCGTTTTTTTACGAGAGCCCCCCGTCTGCAAAAGCAAGATCCAATTTATTATTGCTGTCAAATATCCAACTACCATCTGCCTCATGCTATTCCAAAGGAAGAGCAAATTCAATCTCTCTCCTGGGAGTCTCTCCTGGCACACTAGCCCCACCATTCCTTAACAATCCGTTGAGCACTCCTTTGTTCAACAAAGGGCCCCATGAATGACGCTGCACAAGGGTACCACTTGTGCACCTCAAACATCAAACACGGGAGCGTATATCAATAACAACACTAATGATCCATCCTCAGGTTCACCTAAGGAAACCTTGTTACGACTTTTACTTCCTCTAAAGAATCATGTTTGAACAACTTTCAAACACATCACGAGGGGCGTTGGAACTTTGCAGGTTCTCGTTTTCTAACAAGAACCCTGCCAGAAATCAAACTACCATTCTCCTTGTGCTCTTCCAAAGAAAGAACACATTCAACCCACCATCAGATTGCAATGTTTCCGATGCGCTAACCCATTGAAAAGCAGTCCTCCTGCAATCCTAGCGCATTCAAAACCACTTTGCTTGCGTTAACTCTTTTCATTTAACTCTCATCCACTAGATACAGCTAAACAGTTTGTTCTTCCAAAGGAAGAGCAAATTGGTTTTCTCTCCTGCGAGTCTCTCCCAGTCTCCCACACTAGCCATTCAACTCTCATTCAACCCACCATCAGTTTACAGTGTTTCCAAAGCACTAACCCATTGGAAAGCAGCCCTCTTGCAATCCTAGCGCCTTCAAAATCACTTTTTCCATTCAACTCTCATCCACTACAGTTTGTCACAAGCTACTAGTTCCTTCACAAGAGCCCCCTTCTGCAAAAGCAAGATCCAATATATTATTGCTGCCAAATATCCAACTACCATTCCCTTGTTCTCTTCCAAAGGAAGAGTACATTGTAACCACCATCAGTTTATAGTGTTTCCGAAGCGCTAACCCATTGGAAAGCAGCCCTCTTGCAATCCTAGCGCCTTCAAAATCACTGTTTCCGTTCAACTCTCATCCACTACAGTTTGTCACAAGCTTTGTAGGCTCTAGTTTCCTAATAAAAGCCTTCCGTCTGCAAAAGCAAGATCCAATCTTTTATTGCTGCCAAATATCCAATCCTCTTGTACTCTTACAATGGAAAAACAACATTGCGAATAACTCAAACAACATTGCGAATAACTCAGACAACATTGCGAATAACTCGAACAACATTGCGAATAACTCAAACAACATTGCGAATAACTCAGACAACATTGCGAAAAACTCAAACAATATTGCGAAAAACTCAAACAACATTGTGAATAACTCAAACAACATTGCGAATAACTCAAACAATATTGAAATCCAGAGAAAGAGTACATTGTAACCACCATCAGTTTATAGTGTTTCCCAAGCGTTCACCCATTGGAAAGCAGCCCTCTTGCAATCCCAGCGCTTTCAAAATCACTATTTCCATTCAACTCTCATCCATCTACAGTTTGTCACAAGCTATGCAGGCTCTAGTTTCCTCACAAGACCTCCAAGTCTGGAAAGGCAAGATCCAATCTATTATCTCTGCCAAAAATCCAACTACCATCCTCCTTGTGCTCTTCCAAAGGAAGAGAACATTGCCTCTCTCTTTTTGGGTTTTCTCCTGGCAACACTAGCCAATCACCTTCATTTCTTACTATTTCCATTCAACTTTCATCCTCTAGATACAGCTACACAGGTGCACGGATGCTTAAGCCCGTGAATGGTAACACCGTTTCTCAAGCGGTAACCATGTGCTACACTAATACCAACAATATGTGACATTTGTACTGACATTCATTTTAGCCTAAGTCAACTGTTTTTGCTCTTCCTAAGGAAGAGCCTTATATCACCCATCCTCACTATATCCATTCAGCTTTGAAGAGCAATCTCCTGGCACACTTAACAATAGATGCACACTAGATGCAGCTATCACCCATTCCTCACTTTTTCAATTCAGCTTTACAGAACAGTCCTGTCACACTAGCCAACCACCCATTCCTCACTATTTCAATTCAACTCTCATCAACTATTACTAGCCAATCATCCATTCCTCACTATTTCCAATCAACTCTCATCCACTAGTTACAGCTATAACCCCATTCCTCACTATTGCTACTTCTACCCCCTGTCTGCAAAAGCAAGACCCAATCTGTTATTCATGCCAAAAATCCAACTACCATTCTCATTGTACTCTCCCAAAGAAAGAGTACATTGTAACCACCTATCACCCATTCAAGTGGGTGATATAGCCTATCACCCATTCCTCACAATTTCCATTCAACTCTCATCCACGATAGCCCATGTCAACTGTATGTGCTATTCCTAATGAAGAACACATCTGCTCTCTTTCCTTTGGGTCTCTCCCGGCACACTAGCCAATCACCCATTCCTCACTTTCAATTCAATTCTCATCAACCATTACTAGCCAATCACCCATTCCTCACTATTTCCATTCAACTCTCATCCACTAGTTACAGTTATAACCCATTCCTCACTATTGCTACTCTACCCCCTGTCAGCAAAAGCAAGACCCAATCTGTTATTCCTGCCAAAAATCCAACTACCATTCTCACTGTACTCTTCCAAAGGAAGGGTACACTGTAACCACCTGTCTGCCCCCTGTCTGCAAAAGCAAGACCCAATCTGTTAATCCTGCCAAAAATCAAACTACAATTCTCATTGTGCTCTTCCAAAGAAAGAGCACATTGTAACCACCTATCACCCATTCATATGGGTGATATAGCCAATCACCCATTCCTCACTATTTCCATTAAACTCTCATCCACTAGATGCACCTATAACCCATTCCTCAACATTTCCATTCTACCCCCTGTTTGCAAAAGCAATTTTTTCCATTTTATTTCCATTCTACCCCCTGTCTGAAAAAGCAAGACAAAATCTGTTATTCCTGCCAAAAATCCAACTACCATTCTCATTGTACCCTTCCAAAGGAAGAGTATATTGTAACCACCATCAGTTTATAGTGTTTCCGAAGCGCTCACCCATTGGAAAGCAGCCCTCTTGCAATCCCAGCGCTTTAAAAATCACTATTTCCATTCAACTCTCATCAACTACAGTTTGTTACAAGCTATGCAGGCTCTAGTTTCCTCACAAGAGCTCCCAGTCTGAAAAGCAAGATCCAATCTATTGTCTCTGCCAAAAATTCAACTACCATCCTCCTTGTGCTCTTCCAAAGGAAGAGAACATTGCCTTTCTCATTTGGGGTTTTCTCCTGGCAACACTAGCCAATCACCCATTCCTCACTTTCAATTCAATTCTCATCAACCATTACTGGCCAATCACCCATTCCTCACTATTTCCAATCAACTCTCATCCACTAGTTACAGCTATAACCCCATTCCTCACTATTGCTACTCTACCCCCTGTCTGCAAAAGCAAGACCCAATCTGTTATTCCTGCCAAAAATCCAACTACCATTCTCATTGTACTCTCCCAAAGAAAGAGTACATTGTAACCACCTATCACCCATTCAAGTGGGTGATATAGCCTATCACCCATTCCTCACAATTTCCATTCAACTCTCATCCACAATAGCCCATGTCAACTGTATGTGCTATTCCTAATGAAGAAAACATCTGCTCTCTTTCCTTTGGGTCTCTCCCGGCACACTAGCCAATCACCCATTCCTCACTTTCAATTCAATTCTCATCAACCATTACTAGCCAATCACCCATTCCTCACTATTTCCATTAAACTCTCATCCACTAGTTACAGCTATAACCCATTCCTCACTATTGCTACTCTACCCCCTGTCTGCAAAAGCAAGACCCAATCTGTTATTCCTGCCAAAAATCCAACTACCATTCTCACTGTACTCTTCCAAAGGAAGGGTACACTGTAACCACCTGTCTGCCCCCTGTCTGCAAAAGCAAGACCCAATCTGTTAATCCTGCCAAAAATCAAACTACCATTCTCATTGTGCTCTTCCAAAGGAAGAGTAAATTGTAACCACCTATCACCCATTCATATGGGTGATATAGCCAATCACCCATTCCTCACTATTTCCATTAAACTCTCATCCGCTAGATGCACCTATAACCCATTCCTCAACATTTCCATTCTACCCCGTGTCTGCAAAAGCAATTTTTTCCATTTTATTTCCATTCTACCCCCTGTCTGAAAAAGCAAGACAAAATCTGTTATTCCTGCCAAAAATCCAACTACCATTCTCATTGTACCCTTCCAAAGGAAGAGTATATTGTAACCACCATCAGTTTATAGTGTTTCCGAAGCGCTCACCCATTGGAAAGCAGCCCTCTTGCAATCCCAGCGCTTTAAAAATCACTATTTCCATTCAACTCTCATCAACTACAGTTTGTCACAAGCTATGCAGGCTCTAGTTTCCTCACAAGAGCTCCCAGTCTGAAAAGCAAGATCCAATCTATTATCTCTGCCAAAAATTCAACTACCATCCTCCTTGTGCTCTTCCAAAGGAAGAGAACATTGCCTTTCTCAATTGGGGTTTTCTCCTGGCAACACTAGCCAATCACCCATTCCTCAATTTCAATTCAATTCTCATCAACCATTACTGGCCAATCACCCATTCCTCACTATTTCCATTCAACTCTCATCCACTAGTTACAGCTATAACCCATTCCTCACTATTGCTACTCTACCCCCTGTCTGCAAAAGCAAGACCCAATCTGTTATTCCTGCCAAAAATCCAACTACCATTCTCACTGTACTCTTCCAAAGGAAGGGTACATTGTAACCACCTGTCAACCCCCTGTCTGCAAAAGCAAGACCCAATCTGTTAATCCTGCCAAAAATCAAACTACCATTCTCATTGTGCTCTTCCAAAGAAAGAGTACATTGTAACCACCTATCACCCATTCATATGGGTGATATAGCCAATCACCCAATCCTCACTATTTCCATTAAACTCTCATCCACTAATTACAGCTATAACCCATTCCTCACTATTTCTACTCTACCCCCTGTCTGCAAAAGCAAGACCCAATCTGTTATTCCTGCCAAAAATCCAACTACCATTCTCATTGTACTCTCCCAAAGAAAGAGTACATTGTAACCACCTATCACCCATTCAAGTGGATGATATAGCCTATCACCCATTCCTCACAATTTCCATTCAACTCTCATCCACTATAGCCCATGTCAACTGTATGTGCTATTCCTAATGAAGAACACATTGGCTCTCTTTCCTTTGGGTCTCTCCCGGCACACTAGCCTATCACCCATTCCTCACAATTTCCATTCAACTCTCATCCACAAGATACACCTATAGCAAATTCCTCACTATTTCCATTCTACCCCCTGTCTGCAAAACCAATTTTTTCCATTTTATTTCCATTCTACCCCCTGTCTGCAAAAGCAAGACCCAATCTGTTATTCCTGCCAAAAATCCAACTACCATTCTCATTTTTCTCTTCCAAAGGAAGAGTACATTGTAACCACCATCAGTTTATAGTGTTTCCGAAGCACTCACCCGAAAGCAACCCTCTTGCAATCCTAGCGCCTTCAAAATCACTGTTTCCATTCAACTTTCATCCACTACAGATTGTCACAAGCCTTGCTGGCTCAAGTTTCCTGACTAGAGCCCCCCGTCTTCAAAAGCAAGATCCAATCTATAATTTCTGCCAAAAATCCGAATACCATTCTCATTTTTCTCTTCCAAAGGAAGAGTATATTGTAACCACCATCGGTTTATAGTGTTTCCGAAGCGCTCACCCATTGGAAAGCAGCCCTCTTGCAATCCCAGCGCTTTCAAAATCACTATTTCCATTCAACTCTCATCCACTTTATGCAGCTACATAGTTTTTCACAAGCTTTGCAGGCTCTCGTTTCCTCACAAAGGGCCCCCTCTGCAAAAGCAAGATCCAATCTATTATTGCTGCCAAAAATTCAACTACCATCCTCCTTGTATTCTTCCAAAGGAAGAGAACATTCAACCCACCATCAGTTTAAAGTGTTTCCAAAGCGCTAGCCCATTTGAAAGCAGTCCTCTTGCAATCCTAGCGCATTCAAAACCACTTTGCTTGCTTTACCGCTCGCCAAAATACCTCTCAATCACACTCGTCCACTGAGTACAGCTACACTGTGCACGGATGCTTAAGGCCGTGAATGGTTAGACCGTTGATCAAGCGGTAACCATGTGCTACACTAAAACCAACAACATTTGTCATTTGGACTGACATTCACTTTACCCCATGTCAACTGTTTCCCATTCAACAAGCTCAAATTTTCTTTTGGATAGTGACCCCCTCAGGACCAAGTGGAAATCAAAGGGAACACTAGAGCTCTCTCTATCTCTCTTTCTCTCCTTGAGTCTCCAACTGGTATGCTAGTCAACTTTCCTTGCTAAACGTTTAACCATTGGTTAGACCAATGCTTAGACCATTGCTCAAGCGGTAACCATATACTACACCAATACCAACAAGCCATTTCATACACACATTGAGGCCAAACTCTCGCCTGACTTCTCTATACAAGTGAGAAGTGACAGTTTTGATCTGTCAAAGTTTGACACACCAATTGGTGTAACTAGTGCGAACTTTGCCGTGACAACAAACAGACCAAAACATACCAGCCAAGACCAAGTGGAAATAAAAGGGAACACTAGAGCTCTCTCTATCTCTCTTTCTCTCCTTGAGTCTCTCACTGGTATGCTAGTCAAATTTCCTTGCTAGACATTTCCAATTCCACACACAATCACACTCATCCACTGAGTACAGCTACACAGGTGCACGGATGCTTAACGCCGTGAATGGTTAGACCGTTGCTCAAGCGGTAACCATGTGCTACACCAATACCAACAACAGGCTCATTTAGACTGAGATCCACTTTACCCCGTGTCTACGGCTTCCATTCATCAAGCCACATTTTTTCTTTTGGATAGTGACCCCCTCATATAAGGTCTGGGGATTATCGGCAGGGGTTCCGGTTGCAAATTTATAATTTTAATTAATTAAACACACTTTTTCACATTTTTCAACAGGCTGATTGAATCAACTCAATCGACTGGCTAGGTGGACCAACAAGCCGTATCAATGCCCATTTTTATATATGCATTGAGGCCAAACTCTCGCCTGACTTCTCTATACAAGTGAGAAGTGACAGTTTTGATCTGTCAAAGTTTGACACACCAATATGTGCAACTAGTGCGAACTTTGCCTTGACAACAAACAGACCAAAACATACCAGTCAAGATCAAGTGAAAATCGAAGGGAATACTAGAGCTCTCTCTATCTCTCTTTCTCTCCTTGAGTCTCCCACTGGTATGCTAGTCAACTTTCCTTGCTATACGTTTCCAATTCCACACACAATCTCACTCATCCACTGAGTACAGCTACACAGGTGCACGGATGCTTAAGGCCGTGAATGGTTAGACCGTTGCTCAAGCGGTAACCATGCGCTACACCAATACCAACAACTGGCTCATTTAGACTGAGATCCACCTTAGCCCGTGTCTACGGCTTCCATTCATCAAGCCCCATTTTTCTTTTGGATAGTGACCCCCTCATATAAGGTCTGGGGATTATCGGCAGGGGTTCCGGTTGCAAATTTATAATTTTAACTAATTAAACACAATTTTTAACATTTTTCAACAGGGTCAGTGAATCAAGCCAGCTGACTCGCTAGTGGACCAACAAGCCGTATCATCCGGTTACCATCCGCTTAACACATACCAATACTCTGCCTAGGCAGAGTTCCCGGGTTCACCACTCGGATACACACATACCAAGGTGCCTAGGCAGAGTTCCCGGGTTCACCGCTTAAAGCACGGAAGCCTTCAAGCCGAGGCTAGTTGGACCATCGCTATAGCGGTAACCCACTGCTCTAAGTAAATACCAAAGCTATATTCCTTTCAAGCTTAAATGTCATTTATAATTGACATTTACCCTAGTTGCTCTTAAACCGTTCTTTAGCGGTAACCCATTGCTCAAACCATATACCAACACTATATTCACCGCTTAAAGCACGGATGCTTTCAAGCCGAGGCTACTTAGACCGCTCCTCGCTAATAACTTTCCTTGCTATACGTTTCCAATTCCACAAACAATCACACTCATCCACTGAGTACAGCTACACAGGTGCACGGATGCTTAAGGCCGTGAATGGTTAGACCGTTGCTCAAGCGGTAACCATGCGCTACACCAATACCAACAACTGGCTCATTTAGACTGAGATCCACCTTAGCCCGTGTCTACGGCTTCCATTCATCAAGCCCTATTTTTCCTTGGATAGTGACCCCCTCATATAAGGTCTGGGGATTATCGGCAGGGGTTCCGGTTGCAAATTTATAATTTTAACTAATTAAACACAATTTTTAACATTTTTCAACAGGGTCAGTGAATCAAGCCAGCTGACTCGCTAGTGGACCAACAAGCCGTATCATCCGGTTACCATCCGCTTAACACATACCAATACTCTGCCTAGCAGAGTTCCTGGGTTCACCACTCGGATACACACATACCAAGGTGCCTAGGCAGAGTTCCCGGGTTCACCGCTTAAAGCACGGAAGCCTTCAAGCCGAGGCTAGTTGGACCATCGCTATAGCGGTAACCCATTGCTCTAAGTAAATACCAAAGCTATATTCCTTTCAAGCTTAAATGTCATTTATAATTGACATTTACCCTAGTTGCTCTTAAACCGTTCTTTAGCGGTAACCCATTGCTCAAACCATATACCAACACTATATTCACCGCTTAAAGCACGGATGCTTTCAAGCCGAGGCTACTTAGACCGCTCCTCGCTAATAACTTTCCTTGCTATACGTTTCCAATTCCACAAACAATCACACTCATCCACTGAGTACAGCTACACAGGTGCACGGATGCTTAAGGCCGTGAATGGTTAGACCGTTGCTCAAGCGGTAACCATGCGCTACACCAATACCAACAACTGGCTCATTTAGACTGAGATCCACCTTAGCCCGTGTCTACGGCTTCCATTCATCAAGCCCCATTTTTCTTTTGGATAGTGACCCCCTCATATAAGGTCTGGGGATTATCGGCAGGGGTTCCGGTTGCAAATTTATAATTTTAACTAATTAAACACAATTTTTAACATTTTTCAACAGGGTCAGTGAATCAAGCCAGCTGACTCGCTAGTGGACCAACAAGCCGTATCATCCGGTTACCATCCGCTTAACACATACCAATACTCTGCCTAGGCAGAGTTCCCGGGTTCACCACTCGGATACACACATACCAAGGTGCCTAGGCAGAGTTCCCGGGTTCACCGCTTAAAGCACGGAAGCCTTCAAGCCGAGGCTAGTTGGACCATCGCTATAGCGGTAACCCACTGCTCTAAGTAAATACCAAAGCTATATTCCTTTCAAGCTTAAATGTCATTTATAATTGACATTTACCCTAGTTGCTCTTAAACCGTTCTTTAGCGGTAACCCATTGCTCAAACCATATACCAACACTATATTCACCGCTTAAAGCACGGATGCTTTCAAGCCGAGGCTACTTAGACCGCTCCTCGCTAATAACTTTCCTTGCTATACGTTTCCAATTCCACAAACAATCACACTCATCCACTGAGTACAGCTACACAGGTGCACGGATGCTTAAGGCCGTGAATGGTTAGACCGTTGCTCAAGCGGTAACCATGCGCTACACCAATACCAACAACTGGCTCATTTAGACTGAGATCCACCTTAGCCCGTGTCTACGGCTTCCATTCATCAAGCCCCATTTTTCTTTTGGATAGTGACCCCCTCATATAAGGTCTGGGGATTATCGGCAGGGGTTCCGGTTGCAAATTTATAATTTTAACTAATTAAACACAATTTTTAACATTTTTCAACAGGGTCAGTGAATCAAGCCAGCTGACTCGCTAGTGGACCAACAAGCCGTATCATCCGGTTACCATCCGCTTAACACATACCAATACTCTGCCTAGGCAGAGTTCCCGGGTTCACCACTCGGATACACACATACCAAGGTGCCTAGGCAGAGTTCCCGGGTTCACCGCTTAAAGCACGGATGCTTTCAAGCCGAGGCTACTTAGACAGCTGCTCACTAGTAAATACCAGACAGTCAGAAAGTCGTCTTATCTAGCTTATGCCCACCGCTTAAGTTAGAGGCTAGTTAGACGGTCGCTTTAGCGGTGGTTCAACATGGGGTTCCCATTTAGCCGATTTCCACTGTATAGCATTCAAGCTTCTCGCTCTCTCGCTCTTGCTTCGGGATAGGCGGGGAGGGGGTGCCCGCTGTCTCCAATCACTTTCCAGAGAGTGTCTAATCATTGCCTCAGCTCAGCCCATAACTCTTGGCCAATTTCATTTTTCACTATTTTTTTATTTGGATAGTGACCCCCTCATATATGTTCTGGGGATTATCGGCAGGGGTTCCGGTTGCAAATTTATAATTTTAACTAATTAAACACACTTTGAACATTTTCGACAATTGTCATTTATAACTGACAAATGTCATTTATAATTGACAATTTACCCTAGTTGGACTTATACCGTTGCTTTGAATCAAGCCAGCTGACTCGCTAGTGGACCAACAAGCCGTATCATCCGGTTACCATCCGCTTAACACATACCAATACTCTGCCTAGGCAGAGTTCCCGGGTTCACCACTCGGATACACACATACCAAGGTGCCTAGGCAGAGTTCCCGGGTTCATCGCTTAAAGCACGGATGCTTTCAAGCCGAGGCTACTTAGACAGCTGCTCACTAGTAAATACCAGACAGTCAGAAAGTCGTCTTATCTAGCTTATGCCCACCGCTTAAGTTAGAGGCATATACAGTTAGAGACCATACACATTCACTTTCACATACACATACACATACACATACACTACACATACACATACACATACACATACACATACACACACACATAAACATAACACATACACATACACATACACATACACTAACACATTCACATACCTAACCTAACCTAACCTATAACCTAACCTAACCTAACCTAACCTAACCTAATCCTAACTAACCTAACCTAACCTAACCTTAACCTAACCTAACCTAACCTAACCTAACCATACCTAACCTAACATAACCTAACCTAACCTAACCTAACCTAACCTAACCTAACCTAACCTAACCTAACCTAACCTACCTAACCTAAACCTAACCTAACCTAACTAACCTAACCTAACCTAACCTAACCTAACCTAACCTAACTAACCTACTAACCTAACCTAACCTAACCTAACTAACCTAACCTAACCTAACCTAAACCTAACCTAACCTAACCTAACCTAACACTACCTACCTAACTAACCTAACCAACCTACCTAACCATAACCTAACCTAACCTAACCTAACCTAACCTAACCGAACCTAACCTAACCTAACCTAACCTAACCTAACCTAACCATAACCTAACCTAACCTAACCTAACCTAAACCTAACCTAACCTAACTAACCTAACCTAACCTTACCTAACCTAACCTAACCTAACCTAACCTAACCTAACCTAACCTAACCTAACCTAACCTAACCTAACCATAACCATACCTAACCTAACCTAACCTAACCTAACCTAACCTAACCTAACCTTACCTAACCTAACCTAACCTAACCTAACCTAACCATACCTAACCTAACCAAACC
>NC_088881.1:9049112-9071297 GCF_032884065.1 Artemia franciscana
AAAAACTTGCTGCTGATAGAGAAAGTCAGAAAAGAAAGCGTGCCGAGGAATCAAAAGAACAGCAAGGAAACAGGCTTGAGGCTAAAGAACGCAAAACCGCGCAGTTAGATGAAGATCCACCTGGACAGCGAGAGTCAAAACATATCAAAACTGAAAATGATAGCGATGATGATTGGGTTTGGGATCTTGACTTGGATAAGGTCATCAATGCCTACCAGATTTTAGTTAAAAAAACAAAGGTTCGGCGATATGTATTTCATAGTGAAGCTGAAAAATAAAGAAGAAAAAGAAAACTGAAAAAAGAAAAAATGTAAAAAACTAAAAAATACTAAAAAGAAAAAACACTCAAAGAGAAATTACAGACCGGGACACAAATGACGACCGGGACAGAGGGTATATAAATAACGACCGGGACACTCAAGGAGAAATTACAGACTGGGTTACCGGGACACAAATGACGACCGGGACACAGGCAATATAAATGACGACCAGGACGCAGGTATTTAAGAATATCGTTCAAAGACAAATTTTTAATTGTAAGAAGACTGTTGAAAGAGAAATTTCTAATTGTAAAATGACTGAAGAACCTACAATGGCAACACCCGAGGAAGCTGCTCAAAACGAATGTATTCACGCCGAGTAGCTGAGTTAGTAAAGCGTTATGTTTCAGGTTCTAGGTCCGAGAGGCTCCAGGTTTGAACCTTGGCTTTAGCATTAATACAAAAGAAGAAAAAAACTAAAAAAGGTAAAAACTACAAAAAAACTAAAAAGAAAATATGTATATATATTATATATATCATCTTTTCCACAAAAATAATAATTTAGTGCTTCTGCTTAAAAACAACAATCGAATTGATGCCTCCTGATACGCAACTATCAACAAAGTGGCAATCGTTGTGGTCGGTGATCAGTTCTTACCTCGAGATAATATTCTTTATAGGCGAAACAATCAGTTGACAAGAATTGCTTAAACTCATCGATCGCGCCCCCACCAACGCCTATAATATATATATATATATATATATATATATATATATATATATATATATATATATATATATATATATATATATATATAATATATATATATATATATATAAATAAGTTGTCTGTGTGTGTGTGGGTCTGTCGGGTGACGTCATGTTTGTGTGTTGACTGACGTCATGTTTGTGTGTTGACTGACGTCATGTTTTCGACTGACGAAATTACAGACCGGGAATCGGGACACAAATGACGACCGGGACACCGGCACATAGGGAATATAAATGACGACCGGGACACTCAAAGAGAAAGCGACCGGGACACAAGGAATGTTCGATTAGCAATCACCATCAACCAAGCACCAGGACACAAATGACGACCGGGACACAGGGAGTATAAATGACGACCAGGACATAAGTAAAAAAAGGTAAAAGCTACAAAAAAAGAAAAAAAACTAAAAACTAATAAAAAAAACTAAAAAAGCTAAAAAACTAAAAAAACTAAAAAAGAAAAAAAAGAAAAAAAGGAAAAAAAAAAAGATAAATAAAGGAGAAAACAAAACTAAAAAAAAATAAAAATAAAAAAAACTAAAAAGAAAAAAGAAAAAAAAATAAAAAAAACTAAAAAAACTAAAAAAACTAAAAAAAAAGTAAAAACAAAAAAAAACTAAAAAGAAAAAAAGGGGAAAAATACAAAAATTTATTTCATCATATACCATTTCAAAACGAATGTATATACAGACCGGGACACCGGGATACAAATGACGACCGGGACACAGGGAATATAAATGACGACCGGGACACAGGGACACAACTACAACGGGGACGCCGGGGGGGCACAGGGGGATATATAAACGACGACGGAGACACAGGGAATGTTCGATTAGCAATCACCATCAACAAAGCTCAAGGGCAATCATTAGAATCATGAGGTATAACTAAAAAAAACTAAAAAAAGGTAAAAAACTAAAACCTAAGAAAAAGACCAATTCAAAAACGAATGTATATACAGACCGGGACACCGGGACACAAATGACGACCGGGACACCGGGACACAAGGAATATAAATGACGCCCGGGACCCTCAAAGAGAAATCACAGACTGGGACACCGGGACACAAATGACGACCGGGACACAGGGAATATAAATGACGACCGGGACACAGGGACACAACTACAACGGGGACGCCGGGGGGCACAGGGGGATATATAAATGACGACGGCGACACAGGGAATCGTCGATTAGCAATCACCATCAACAAAGCTCAAGGGCAATCATTAGAATCATGAGGTATAGATGTGAATACGGATTGTTTTTCCATGGACCATTATATGTTGCATGTTCAAGAGTCGGTAAACCTGACAATCTATTTATATGCACAGACAATGAGACAACAAAGAATGTTGTATATTCGCAAGTTTTACGTAGTTAAAAACATATATATATATATATATATATATATATATATATATATATATATATATATATATATATATATATATATATATATATATATATATATATATATATATATATATTCACAGGTGGGACATAGGGACACAACTACAATGGCGCGTAACGACTTACGCGCGCGGGGGGGGGCCCAACAGCTAGTATATATATATATATATATATATATATATATATATATATATATATATATATATATATATATATATATAAATATAAATATAAATATATATATATATATATATATATATATATATATATATATATATATATATATATATATATATATATATATATATATATATATATATATATATATATATATATATATATATATATATATATATATATATATATATATATATATATATATATAATGAGAAGGGAAATCACCAGTGAAACAGCACAAACACACACACACACACAAAAAAAAAAAAAAAGACAGAAGGAGAAAAGGAAGACTGTTTTCTTACATTATTGATTAATATAGATCAGCACTTGAATGAGGCCTTAACCCTACTCATCCATACAATCACAGATCAAACAGCATAGCCATACACAATCAACCGTAAAGAATAATCCATGGACAGGCAGTCGTGTCGTCAGTAAGTATAAGTCGTCTTTTACCAAACAGAAAAAAAGACAAATAACTCAGAGGTAACAACCCAACACAAGGGCTCATCAGGAGAATACACACTTGCCTATAGGGTTTCGGCACTTTAAATTCTCTACCCAGGCAAGTCGCGTGCCTACCATAAATTGCCTATGGTATCCCCGTGTTAGGTATCACCGCCAAAATATATGCCTATGAAAAAACAAGCAAAGGTAAAACAACCAAGTAGCACCAAAACAAGCTTATCCTACCTTAGTTTCTGTGTTTAAGTTACAATCTATTAAGTTTACAATCTATATTAAAACTAAACAATTATTCAAAAATTTTCACTATGTCCAAAATTCTCTATTAATATAAATGTGTCCTAGATAAAAATCAAGGAAATGAATGTAAAATAAGACCATTTGAAACGACAATATATGCAAAATCCTCCGGAAATCCACTGTCAAAAATTAGGGACACGCCAAACTCAGTAACAAGGAAAATCAAAATTAACCAAAGATTTCGCTAAGTATTTCAAGATAATTCTTATGGTATTTATTTAAAAGTTCGTTATAATGAAAAATAAATTTTTAAATTGCCAAGTTAATTTATTTGCAGAAAAACCTTTTAAAATTAATTTTTGGCTTAAAATTTTACATCTATTTTTAAAATCAATATAATTACTACAAATCCTTGCATATCTAAGCAACTGTTATATATATATATATATATATATATATATATATATATATATATATATATATATATATATATATATAGTACCGGGCTTTGCAGCCAGGCCGTGGCACTGGGCACGCTTCCAAATATAGATTCTCACTGTCGCTTGTCTTCTAAACGCAGACAATTTGAGCCTTTTCTTGATATCATGAAGTCCAAATAGACCTTAAACTAGAAGTAGTGCCTTTATAAAATTAAGTTTATTTTATTTGACCTTTAACTTTTGCTTCGGCTTGTCTTTTGTCATAATTAAAGACATATCGCTGAACCTTTGTTTCTTTTAATTGTTCAGGTGGTGGGACAAAAACTTCTTTTTCTTCCTACGATTTATCAAATCCAGGTTTTTGATTTTCAAAGGTGTTGAAAGCATTGACGACCACCTTTGTTTCTTTTAATTGTTCAGGTGGTAGGACAAAAAATTCTTCTTTTGCCTTGACTTGTCTTTTGTCATAATGAAAGACATATCGCCGAACCTTTGTTTCTTTTAAATGTTCAGGCGGTGGGACAAAAATTTGTTTTTCTTCCAACGATTTATCTAATTTTCTAATTTATCTAATTTTCAAAGGTATGGTAGGCATTGATGACCTTATGTCAAAATCCATAACCCAATCACCATCGCTATCATTTTTAATTTTGACACGTTTTGATTCTCACTGTCCAGGTCAATTTCCATTGACTCGCCCACATGCTTGGTGTTGCATATCTTCTAACTGTGTGTGTCTTTGCTCTTAAGTTTATTTTTGAGCCTCTCTAATTGTAGTTTTCGCATATCTTCTAACCGCCCGTGTCTTTGCTCTTCATTTTCATTTTTGACACGGTTTTAGATTTTGATTACTTCAGACAATTTAGCAATAACCTTTACTATAGCTGTCCGTATTGATGCTGTCGCAATTGATGGTCCAGGTTGTCGAATTTCATATCTTATTACGTTTGATATTTCAGGTGTTGGTTCCAAAGAATCATCATACATAGTAACTTCAATTGCAAATTTTCATTTTTGAGCCTTCCACCAGACATTGCATTATATAAATAACTGTTGTGTTGGAAACTCAACTATCTTATTTATGCTATCATAACATCATATTGGAAAATGCTTATATGATGCCACATATGATGTCAAAAGAAATGCTTATAAGACGTACTAACATAGCACATGAAGTCATTTGCAAAAACAAAAATTAAGGCTCTTAACAAATTTTATCAGAGTTCTAACCTATTTATACGATTTTTATTGTTTTTTATACGAGAATATCTCAAGATAAAAAATTTCCCGAAAGAATGGAACCATTTTGGGAACATATATATATATATATACATACACAATTATTGCTTACTTACAAAGATAGCATATACATATATATATATATATATATATATATATATATATATATATATATATATATATATATATATATGCATATTCATATCCTCAGCGGATTCAGCAGAGTGGATTATTTATAATGAAACCTTTTTTTGCCTATGCAGCAATACATATATTTTTTAAAATAATTAATTTTAATATTAATATATTAATTTTTTTAATATATTATTTAACTATTTTTTAATATTTTAATTATTAATTATTTGCTTTAATTTTTTTAATTATTTTTTTAATTTAATTATTTTTTATTATTAATTATTAAGATATATCTACAAAATGGCCGTATTAGCTTAGTTTTTATTTCTGTGATATATTATTTCTGCACTAATGGCCTGTTCAAGATTATCTTTTTTGTGATTACTGTTTTTTCTTTGTTTTTTTTTTTAGATGCAAGAGCTAGAAATGCTAGACTATGAATTTCAGCATCTAAAGGATGGCAGGGTCAGTATTCACTTTATTATCTAAATTTCTCGAACATCCTAAGTTTCAATTGGAGTTGAGTTCGAAGCTGAATTCTGGTTTAGCAATTGTAGACGTTTTTTGGACCCATTTAGGGTTTATTCATTTCAGCCAGGACTCCCACCTTTGTCCTAGCAGTATTTTCGAGTCTTATAATGCGATATTGCATCTTGTATAAGTAATTTTTCAAGTTTTTGCCTTTAGATTTTTGTTACTGCTTAATTAGTGTGATTTTTTCAAAGATCTTTTGGTTTGAAAGCTAAATCTTTGAAGGGGTCTGTAAATATAAAACCCCGTCTTCATTTGCCCTTGTAGCCTTGTTACGGGAAGTTGTCCAAGCGACCTCGAAATGAGTAACAAATCAGGGTGAACTAACATAGGGTGGTTCTTGCCACACCCCGTCAAGATTTGTCACCAACTGTGACGGTACTTGACTAACTTTGCCTTAATAAGCCAAACGAATAATAGTAATTAATAGTAAAGTAAAAGGACATGGCTTAATAGCAAAAGGAAAAAGTACAAAGAATACACCAATGAATGCTTTTGTTAGTTCTGAGAGAGGTTTGCTGAGTTTTCAAAAACACAGAAATTCTATAAGCAATTACTTTTTTAACCAAAAAATGTTCCAAGGAGTATGTATGCTCATTACTGCCTTAATCTATTGTATATACAATGAGCCCTTACTATACGAAATTCTAATGAAGCCTGGGAAGGACTTGGGCCTACCTGACTCACTGATTTTTTTTATGAGGGATTTTAGCAACTGAGACGAAGTTTTAGCAAGGCTAAAATAAATATGTAAAGACATGGTAAAATATGTAAAATTTTGGTAATATTTTGTTAATATTTGAAAAAGTGGAGTAAGATCTCTTTGACCTGCAATTTTATGAAATCAATTCTTGCGCCAGAAGGCCGGAGACATTGATTTTGCCAACAATCCACTATGTTTCACGCCTCTTTATTTACCACGCCTTCTTATTTTTCACGCCTTCTTTATTGTTAATTTTTGTTTAATGGCCGTCACAGTGCACTCCGAGCACGAAATTACCACAAAGAAACAGAGGGACTGCTGGTAAGAAAATCTTCTAACTCAAATAGTTTATATCAAAAAGTTCGTGGTAACGAACTGTAAGTGACAAGCGACCCGGCTCAGTAATAACCGAAACTCTAAAAAACGATTTTGATCCCAAAAGATATATCAAAAGAATTGGTGTTTTGTGCTCATTTCAAATATGTAAGTTTCATTAAGTTTAGTCTTACCTATCAAAGGTTACAAGCCTAAGAAAATTTCCTCGATTTTTGAAAAAAAGGGTGAATACCCCCCTAAAAGTTATGGAACCTTAGTGAAAATCACATTTTCAGATTCAGCGTATCAGAGAACCATACTGTAGAGGTTTCGAGCGCCTATCTGAAAAAATGTGGAATTTTTTATTTTTTTGCCAGAAGAAGAATCATGGATGCGTTTTTTTCCAGGAGTCATCGTATCGACCCAGTGGTCCTAGAATATCCTGACAGGGCTCATTTGAAGGGAATTTAAAAGTTCTAGAGCCCTTTTTAAGTGACCAAAAAATTGGAGGGCAACTAGGCCCCCTCTCACACCCCCTTTTCTCATAGTAATCTGATCAAAATTTTAAGATAGCCATTTCGTTCTGCAGAGTTGAAAGGCCTTCTTTCTAAGTTTAACTTGATTGTTCATTGCAATATTTCTGGTCTCATTCATTTGTTTCGTTTCGGGTCTCATTTATTCACTGACAGTAATTTCTATTAGGTTTAAGTTTGAATTATTTTATAACTATGTCTAATCACTCCTACTACTACTATTACTACTACTACTACTACTACTACTACTACTACTACTACTACTACTACTACTACTACTACTATAACTACTTTTATTTGACATTGTTAAATAGTGTTTTCTCTCTATGTATTCTATTTTCTTTTCGTTTGCATACACGATGAGGGTAAGTAACATCGATGAATATTAAAAAAAAAAAATTAATTCTAGGTCAATGAAGATTCATCAACATTACCAAAATGACCTCATGCGTGTAGGTTTGGGTGTTCGTGTGTGTGTGTTTATGTGTGCGTGCGTGTGTGTATGTGTGTATTATTAATTTTTATTATTAATTAATTAATTTTTATTTATTAATTAATTTTTAATTTTTAATTAAATTAATTTTTATTTATTAATTTTTATATGTTTTAAATGAAATGAAAATAAAGCTCGTTAATATTCCTTTTTTCAGCTTTACAAAATAGTACCAATTTCTTAAAGAAAATAAATTATTAGATAAATAAAATTATGTTTTTTTATTTATATATAAATAAATTTATATATAATTCATATTTTTTTTTATTTATATAAATATATATTTTATTTATATATTTATTTTTATTTATAAAATTTTATTTTTTATTAAATAAATAAAATAAATTAAAGTTAATAAATAAATTAAAGAAAATAGATTCTATTATTATTATTCTAAGTCAGCCTAGCTGAATTGTCACCGCCAACTTAGGGGACGTACAACCTCTTTGACGGTATGTAACTACCTGTATTGTCACCGCCAATACAACTCCAAGATGATCACCTTATTGACTTGCCACCTGACAACAATAAACTAGAATGGTAAGATAAACTACTGAAAGATTGTTTGGAGAGGTGGGTGCTGATAATATATTTCATAATAATCACCATACTGACTTGCCTTCTAATAACGACGACGATCCAGATTGGACTGATAATTTTTTTTAAAGATTGCTTTGGAGTGGCGAATGTGATTCCCCCTCCCATTATTTCAATGAATATTACCCCAGCTCAGCCAAGCGACTTTGAACATGAAAGAAACCAATTTGTTCTCGAGTTTTACATAGCGTAAACTTGAGTGAGTGGCCAATAAGACACAAATACCAAAATTCCTTCCTCCTACAGAAAAAAACTCGAAATTCTCAAATTTAATAAGCCTTATTTTCCACGGGGGGTATTTACCGGGGGTATTTTCCAGGGAGGTATTTTCTGGGGGGAGGAGTGTTTTCCTCAGGGGGGCTATTTTCCTGGGAGGTATTTTCTTCAGGGGTATTTTCCAGGGAGTATTTTCTGCGGGGGTATTTTCCGGGGGCAAATGCCGGGAGGAGGGTTAGGCGCCGGCCCCCGTGATTGAAATATCCGGAGTTTTAGTCATTGTTTTTTACTTTCTAATAAAAGTATTTATCCCTGGTTGAACTAATATTTGCACGCAAAAAATCTTATTTTTGTTATTATTTATTCTAATACCTATATTTTTTGCAGGCCGTATATAGACAACAAAGAAATAGCCTTGTTTTCTTTGCAAGCGAAAAAAAAACTGAATGGTCAGCCGTAAAACGTGAAAGAGACGAGATAGATAAAGAGCGAAAGAAAACAAGTAAATAATGAACGTGCATCTTTGATATTTTTTTAAGCTTAATTAAAAAAATGTAAAACTTTTGTGTTTTCTTCTTATTTATGATAGCGAATTAAAAACACTGTCTATTGAAGTTAAAATTCTTTGAGTCTCGGCCTGACTCAGAACCAGAATATGAATCGCTTCAATCTGTTTTATTTGAGTATTTTGCCTTCGAGTTCTTATATGAAGTTCGTCCGGCTTTACGACTTCAAGGACATCCTAGATTAGGAATTGGATAAATTTCAAGCTTATAAATTGGACAATTTTCCTAGCATTAAAAGTTTTGGAGCCATTTTCAGTTTGGATACACATTCAAAGATACATCTAATTGGTTGTATAGATTCATGACTTGCGTTATGGGCGCTAAAAATGGGCGTTACATTTTTCCATGTCTGTTCTTTAATCTACCACTGGATATAGTAGGCCTATATCGGATTTACGCTCAAATCAGAATTATCGTAAAATGTGCTTTAGTTTATCTTTGCTTAGATGAAAGCTATGAAATTCTCCATCAGTTCAAAAACAACACAAGTTCAAGCTGCGGTAATTGGAATTTAGTAGCGATGCAAAACTAAATTTATGCCTAACTCTCTGTCCTAAATCTCAACCCCTCAAAAAACCTCACAGTAAGTACTTGAAATATTATTTTATTTAAAGAAAGCAAATATAGTTTATAAAAACACGAATTTGAAACATATTTTGACTGTATCAAAATTGAGTCTAAGACTCGCTTAGTCTCTGATAGGCCTGTAATTCTCATAGCACGAAGATGAGACTGGGGAGAACTCAATGAACGCGAAACATTTTCCAGGTGACACCTGGAACTGGGCCAACTTGAACTTACAGGGTATGCGAACAGGGATAAGGGGAACTCAAAGACTACATTAACTATTATAAACAACTTGTTATGTTGATTCGTCAAGCCCTAAATGGATCCGAATTTGTTGTTTCTCCAATCGGCTTGCATCTCACTGGACATATACACTTGACCGAACGACCCTAAGAGGGGACAAAGTTTTAAAAAGGTTTGGTTTAGCCGTTTCATCATACCTGAAAAATGCCAAAAAATGTTTTTCTCTGATTGCTGTAAGACTTTCAGGCTAAATAGACCGAATGACAAGCATTTGAATGAGGGCAACAAATTTTGGAAGAAAAATGGGATTATGTCAATTTTCTGCTGATCTGCTCGGAAATTTCAGGACACTTAGAAATGGCCCGGGTCAACATCATAAGAGAAAAAAATTAAGAACAAAATTACGGTTATATTGATTCATGAAGTCTGATTTTCTTGAGACATTAAAGCACAAAAGAAATAACAACTGAGAAGTACAATCTGAGTTTTGAGGTAGGATTAGCCCATTTTTCTTTTGCTTTTGCAGAAGAACCTTCGTCGGAAGTTTACAGGTGTCCACCATCGTTTTATCCTATCCCAAAAAGCCCAACCACCAGCTTCTGACTAGATGGGGTAGGCAATCCTTGTACCTCAAAAGAAAAGGGGCTGCTATCCACAATTCGCCAGCCATCAGCAGCAAGTGGCACTTGATCATAAGAAATAGTACTAGCAAGAAAATGTTTTTCCCCTTCTTCGGTTTCCTCAACTACGGGTCTTTTCTTACATATTGGTTGGTGCTATATATGTCCAGGGAAATTGACCTGAGATTTTGACAGCAAGTACTGGTTCCAATCCATCTAAACCCAGCAGTGTATTCCACAAAAACCCAACCATTATGGTCTATGGCTGAGCAGTGACTGAAATCAGCCGTAATTGGCCCGTATTTCTGTCTATTACTTTCAGCGGCACCATGAGAAGGTTGTCACCACTACCCCACTGACCTTGAAAAGGTCGTGACGGTGGATTTGAATAGGTCAACCCGTACACTGGATTATTGAGTTTTTGCTACGAAATCTAATTTACTAACCTGGAAGTTGTGACACCCCGCTCATATACCATTTCGAGGATTTCGCTATAAGAGGCAAGCAAGTTGGTTCAGGGTTGCTTGAACTAGTTTTCAGTTGATCTTCAAAATGGATAAGTGATCAAATCTTATGCAAAAGTGTTCGTAATTGTGTTCAATAATATTTTCAAATCACCAAGACTAAGCGTAGAAATGAAAATATTAGAAATGGAAAACATATGTCATAGTGTCTAAGGTAGAGGTATAGAGACGTAGTGCCCAAGGCGGAGATGGAAACCCTTTAGCTGGAGTCGTTGAATGAAAGTCAAAGTATTTGAGTTTTAGCTTTAATTACAAGTTTACCAATGTCAAATCGTTTCTTTTACGAATAATGTACTAGTTTTGATTAGGATTCTGCCATTCTGTAAAACTTGTTTAATTTCAACCTGTATTCGAACGACCGAATTTTGCAAAAAAGTTCGAATCGATGACATTATTTTCCTTGAATTATGAACGTGCGTCCCCGTTGAATCCCCGTTTGGCCCATCCCTTGCTTAACTCAATCCCTATTAAGCTCAATCCCGTTTGACTCAACCTCCATACCACTCAGCCCCTATTTGGCTCAATATTTTCAAATTGGCATATGAATAAACTTGGACTAGAATGAGAAGTTTACTTCTCGTTTCACTTTCAGTTTTCTATTTCAATGGTCTAAAGACACGCTGCTTTTATCGTTGGTTGTTTGATGAGTCAGATGATCGCTTTGTACATAAGACTAGGGTTTTTAGGGTTGTAAGACTAGGGTTTTAGGGTTTTTAGGAATATAGACAACAAAGTACTCAGACAGAGGTGGCATCTGTTCCCTTAGTCTTGAAGAGGCAGGTCCTATTGTTACCCATCTGGTGGGTACGTGTTTTAAGAAGTGGGTCTTAGAAACACCACTTTTCTCTTGAACATTCACGTAGTATTCTTGTCTAGCCGGCCAGCCCCTTTGATGATCAGATCGGAGCAATTATCGCCGATTTCCTGCAAAAGCAAACAAAGCAAACTTTCGCATGCAAACCGATTAGGGTTCGCGTAGCGCAGGTGCCGATCTCCTGATTCTCAGCCCTCGGCCGGGGTGCAATGCGTGGTTGGGGGCATTTCCTGCAAGCATTTCCGAAAAGCGTTGGGTACCGAATGTATCCTTCAAGCATTTCCCGAAAAGATACCGAATGTATCATTTCCTGCAAGCATTTCCGAAAAGCGTTGGGTACCGAATGTATCTCGCAGGTACCAATATCAAGGAGACCTTCGCTACCTGTCAATTCACTTTTTTCGCTGTCAATCAGATCTAACATTTTAATAGTTCTATGGGGCACAATTATTAAGTGAAGCCTTAAATGAAATCAAGCTTTTTGTCGAAATTTCAATTAATCTGAAGCTGAATGACCAGTTAATGCATGCCTTTTGGGGTAGGGTAAATAAAAACCTAATTTTGAGACCTGGGATGGTTACCCAGATCAATACCCCTACGATATTCTAGTGGACTCTAGGTGCCCCCCTGAAAATTCCCCCGCGGATTGCCCCTACACCTAGATTCTTGTCCTTATTAGATTTTGAAATAAACCCTTATCGAAAAATACAGCAAATTTGTTCCACATAGAACTTGAAAGTTACATTTTTGCCACCTCCCTTCTATAATTTTGTGATTTTACATCACCTCAAGGAATTAGGGGGGAGGGGGAGTTAAACCGAAAGTGACTTTGAAAACCAACGGATAACAATTTGTTGAATATAAGCATGGATTTGGCACTATTGAGAAGTAAACAAGGTAAGAAAACAATTCTTTCTCCATAATATGCAGAATAATTGAAGCTAACACATTTTGGGGGCTTTTTAACTTATTATAAGGATGTTCTATTGGAAAGTGTGAACAGGATGCCTTTTTCTGTCGTTATAGGCGAAACCACTGATGTTTTGACAGAGAAGCAGCTACCCATATGTGTTTTGTAACGCAGTGAAACCCTTGAAACTGAGGTTGACTTGATTGATTTTGTCAAGTGTCCAGATAAAGATGCTGAAACAGTCTTCTCGGAATCTAAGATTAAAGACACCTGGATTCCCAACCCTTTTTTTAACAATGTAGGATAGGGCAAATAGACGTCTGTATCAAATAATTCTTATCTGTGCCTTAAATAAACAGTTTTTAATTAGGTAAATTGAATAATTTATGTTTTGCGTAGAAGGAAAATGGAGAATCTTCATGCAAATGTTTAGAACTTTTGAACTGAAAGAAATCAGTGCTACACGTCATTTGGATCTTGCCATCGCTCATGCGGACCATGTGGCTTCAATTCCGTCATTAGCTACTTATTTCATGTTTACACAAAGCACTTAAGTCGACTTAGAAGTGGACAGCCAGAAGTCCCAAGGAAATTCAAATGTATGGAGGCTTTGTATAAACCTGGGCACATCTACATCTCAGTCACTAGATGGTTTTCTCTGCTTGGGGATGCGCTGCAACTAACTAGAGATGATGTCCTGGCAGACAATCTCAAGATGGTTTTCCCTGCTTGGGGATGCACTGCGACTAACTAGAGATGATGTCCTGACAGACAATCTCAAGATGGTTTTCCCTGCTTGGGGATGCGCTGCGACTAAATAGAGATGATCTCTGTCTTGACAGACAATCTATGTGCCCAACGTATCCTCGTCAATTATTTGTAGTCCGTTCGTATTGACATGTCTCCAAAATACAAGCAGGTTCACATGAAAAAAATCTAACCTTTCTCCAAATCACTAGAGGGCAAAATCGTATCCATGGAGGAGAATATCGGGTTTGAACCCCCCCCCCCCCAAAAAAAGTCCTTATTTAAAAAATAACAACTTCCCACACAAAGATTATTTGTTGCGTTTTGTAATTTTTTGTACCCTCCCCCGCCTTCCCCGAACAAAAATTTGGGATATGGCCTTTTTATAAGAAGAGAGGAGGACAGATATATAGACAGATTGGAGGACACTTGATTATATGTAATAGGTTAGCCGACATAGCATTGCACTGGACTTTTTTCTTTTTTAGAAGTTCGGCTTTTCGGTCAATTGTTCCACTTTTCCTGCAACTCGTACGAGAATATTTGTAAATTCTTAAGACGAAATTGAGTAGAATACTTTATTATACTATAGTAAACAGAGAGAGAATTATTCCAAAAAATAAATGTACTATATTTTTAATACAACTTTATAACCCAGGTACACTAAATCACACATGTTTCTAGTGTATACACAGCATTCCCTAAACAGCACGTAAGTTAGTCATATAATAATCTACACTTAGAAAAAAGATACAAAAATTAAATTAAACAAATGCGAAAAAAAGTATTAAGGGACAGAACGAAACAAAAACTGCTAATATTTGTCAAACATCGATTCTAGAAATTTTCACCGTTTAAAAAAATTTGTTTTCGACAGATTGTTTTCGAAAATAAAGGACAGAGCGAAACAAAAACTGCTAATGAAAATTGTTTCCGAAAATTAAGGGACAGAGCGAAACAAAACTGCCAATGCTTACTGTCAAACATCGATTCTCGAACTTTCCGCTGTTTAAACAAATTTGTTTTCGAACAAAAAATTCGGGAGTAAAAAGACTCGGTTTCCGAACAGTATTTCGATTCTCGGGCGCAAGTGACGCTTGGTTTTGAGAAGCAAATATTCTAAAGCTGATCACTATGTTGTAAACATTCGTCCGTTGCTCTTTGCATTTTTTTTATTACATTTAACATTAATTTTCTTTCCATCCGCCTTTAAAAATATCATTCATTTCTCGAACAATTCTGTTGTGGAACAACCTTTCACAGCGAATTGTGGTAGAGAGCTTAAGTGTCGGGGAGCTTAGTGTATTTACTTATTATGTATATTACTATATGTATTATATTACTTATATGCATATTACTTATATGTATCTACTAAGAGCTTAAGAGTATTTACTTATATCATTACTTGCTTATTATATATATGCTTTATTATACTCATAACAGTAAGGATAAAGGTTTTTTTTTTTATCATCCAATATTGCCAACAGTTCAGTTAGGTTGAAAAACACAACGACAAAACCTTCGTAGTTGAAAATGGAGAGTAAAGAGTCAAAGAAGAAGGTAAGATATGATACATTTAAATTAATTATGTTTTAGTTACCATAATTAATTATTATAGATTCAATGGTTTACTGTTAATAATATTTTTCGCACTTTCACAAGCGATAAATACTGAATGTGCTCATTCATTTATCCAATAATAAATTATGGAATCCCGGGATCCTTCAGAATATTTTTTTTATAAAGCTAAAAAATGCAAAAAAAAATTTTTAATCCTTTCCGAAAAAGTTCCATTTTATAAGAATAAAGCTAAAATGCAAAAAAAAAAAAAAACAACGAAAAAACCTATGTAGCCTGCCTAATATTTATATAGAGTTAGGTTGGGCGTTATTTAATATTCTTTAGTCAATTTGATAATTAAAAACTAATTAAAGCTACCTGTCTATATTATAAATTTGACACCAATCCAAATATGTATTTGAATTTTCAGTAACAATTCAAAGTGTGAATTTTGTCGTAAAATCATCGCCTTTTATTAAAAACAAAAATAATTGCTTTTTAAGTGCAACTTAGATACCTAGTAACGGTATTCGCATATATATAAATAATTCATTGTAGACAATTAGAAATGGTATAACTTTAGAAAAGAAAAGATAGATTGTTTTTATTTAATTTAGTTTGATTTAAGAATTTGACAACTTTGAATAAGAAGATAAATAAAAAAAATCAGCTTCATTTAATTTATAGATCTGTTATATATTACATAATGTAGCATATATGTTACGACTCTAATTTTTGTTACATTAAATATTATATAAATACATTTTACATTTAATTTATTAATAGTATGAAGCTAAATTATGTATATTGCACGTATATATTTATGTTTAATACCATTTAATTTAATAAAACTACAAAACTTTAGCTATGGAGAGGAAAGCTGAAAATTTCTAGTTATTCTAGTTTTCTTTTATTCTCTATTTATTCTAGTCATTTATTTTTTTCTAGTTATTATTTCTAGTTATCTAGTTATTATATTATTTCTAGTTATTCTTTTTTTTATAAAAAAAAGCGCACTTCTAAGAATTATTCGCATAAAAAAACTTGAGTAAGGAAATGAAAACCAAAAAACGTTTTAAGTTCTTTTTCGTTTCTAATTTATAGATTCTTTTTAAAATACGAAACAATGGCAACTGGAAAGTACTCCTCTAATTTACCAATTTTCTTAAATAGAAAATTGATGGAACTAAAAAGTTAATAAAAATTGCTCATAAATTAATAAAAATTAATAGAACTAAAAAAAGGAAAGCTAGAACTGTTTCTAACTTAAATTATGAAGATATGACTGGTAGGGTATATAGAAACAACGGGATTTAGGGTGTAAAACTCAGAAAATTTACAAGAAATAAAACCCTGGGTATAATGTTACACACAAAATTCGCATGACAAAATTAAGAATTGAAATATGATTATAACACCCTTGCATGATATATAAAAAAAAACACATTATGAATAGGATACCGTAAAAGCAAAGAACTAATCAAAACATAAAATTAATTAGTTTAAAATCTGAAAAGACAAAGATATAAAAATTAGAATGGACGGGGAGTAAGAAACTAAAGCCTTTACGTATAATAGTGCAGTTTACAAACAAAACAAAGATTCTATAAAAGAAAATATGGCGGTCCGCCAGTTTTAGCCTGCACAAAATGCACTCCTGGTTGTAAAGAGTTCACTCTCTTCTGCACCCTGTACAACCTGAGTCATACATAGCGGATAAATCCGGGTTTCCCCCAAGGTAATGCAGTCATTATATAACTAGCAAGAGATCCTACTGGACCAGGGGTAGCAATTCACAAAAATGTTGAGGCACTTGTTTTAAAACCAAAAAGGTATCTTTCAAAATCCAGGTATGCCCCCCTTCCCCCACCAAATAAATATTTTTCAAAATTTAGGGTGTGTATTTTATATTTCAAGATATAAAAACCGCATTTTTCATAATTGTTCTTCAGTTTTTCCTTGAGAAGGCCACTCCTTACAAGCTGTAAAAACCTTGAATTTTTCTGGGATAGGGGTGCCCAAAGGTTCCTCTGTGAATACAAGCTTAGACTATATTACCTGCTTTTAAACGTCTATATTTATTTTACAGGGCTCCATAGTCAAAATGTATCTTCACTGCAGAAGAGTTTATTTGATTTTTTTTTACTATATTCTATGATCACGGTTCCCAGAGAGGGATCTCAGGGAGGGGAGCTGCGCAGCAACCCTCCCCTGTGTGTCCGTATAGAACCAACTCAGCTGTAACTGATTGATCTTTTTGTAGTGTCCAATCTCTTTCGAAATGAATTGGTTATAATACATAAAACTCCACACAAAACTGTTCTTGGATACAGGCGGTATACTACTGAGATGGGTCCTTAGTAGTTGTACAATATGTTGAATGAATATAGAATATTGACTTTATTTACTGTACGAATAATGTCAATTCCCATTGTTATATCCCTAGATATCCTTCTATGTAAAAATTTGGGGATACAAAAATGGAACATATCCTGACATGAAAAACTCTTTTAATGGCATGAAAAGTCCTATGACATGAAAACAAGATGACGGAAGAGGACTTTTCAACCAAAACATCTTTTATAGAATCTTTGTCATAACTAATATTAAAACTTTTAAATGTAGTAATTTTTTCACAAGTTGCGTCACATCTATCTACCTGGGAAAAAATACGCCGTTTCTTTACTAAAATACTTCGATACTTATAAACTCAATATTCCAGTCTTTCATGTACATTTGATATGCGAACCAACTTGTAGTCGCTAGTGTGAACAAACCATGAATCAGTCCAATCTAAATTTTTTATAGTGACGAATTTAGAGTTAATTGATCCACAGGTGTGACTATATTCTGGTTCACGCATAAAATAGAGGAAAATAATTACATCAATGGTACAGTACCTGAGCTTCTTAAGCAATGTAAGGGAGGGATTGCCGAAGGACGTCCAAATTGTCGAAGGAAAATGTCAAAATTGACGAAGGATAGGATATCCATAAGGAAAGTATTGCCGAAAGATAACCTAACTGTCTAACGAAAATCTCCAAATTTCCAAAGGAAATAATATCTTTTCCAGAGGAAAGGATTAAATTGTCAAAGAACAATTTAAAATTGCCAAAGGAAAGGATATCAAAGTTGCCGATGGAAAGAACAAACTACCGAAATGAAAGGATGGCCGAAAACTCTCCTAATTGTTGAAGGAAAGGACTGTCAATATCAACAACCTTTTTGTAATTCTAAACAGTTATCTTAAGGCTATTCAGGACATTACCAATGATATAAACTTAACAAATTAAGGATAGATAATTCAACTTATGCAAAAGATGAATAAAACTGAAAATACACAAGATTCAGAATACAAAAATATGTAGTATTGACAAAATACAAATAAATAAATAAAACGACTAAATAAAACCACTGGGATTAAAAAAAAGGACTAATGAGAATACTTCATTTAGGATACTATTTAAACATTTTCTTTCAGTGGCATCTCTACAGCAATAAAAGAAGGATACAAAAATGAAATGCAGAGTGACGTCAAATCTGAGGCGTTTCACATAAAAGGGCATAAGTCCACTTTTCCTAATTTTACGAGAGAGCAAAATGAAAATGAAAACGCACAATGAAAGAATCTTTCTCACAAATCAGAATTTAAGAAACTTGAAACTTTCAAGATGGATTCCTATTTAACTTTTCTTTGGAATTCGCTGAAAATATCAGAAGTGCTTAATTGTTCATTAATTAGAAGATAAATAACTTTGCCCTTTTAGAATACTTCATAACTCGTTTAGAATTAAAGAGAAGCTCATTTTGAATAGACCAATCAATGGATCTCTTCGAGCAATTTCAAACCAAACACTTAACTAATTTCGGGAAAAAAAAAATGGACTTGGGCCCTTTTTGCAAAAAGCCACGGAAATTAACTAGTGGAAATATAACAGATAATATGCAAAAACTCTTTCTAAAAGGAACTTAGCAAGGACCACTATACTAGCATAAACACTAAGTAAGAGGGCTTTTAATTTGCCCCCCCCCCACAAAACATATATATATCTTTTATTTCCCCTATAGTTTGCATATAATGGATTTATTTCAAAGTAGCCCCTCCCAAAATGAATTTCTATATATGTGCCTTTCACTTACTGTAGTCAGTGCAATGATTACACACTAACAAAGCTTAAGGCTTTATGTTAAGTTCTGCTTCTTTGTTTTCGGATCCATTTCTTGCTAGGTCCGATTTTCACACGTATGATACCCCACAAAGGGATGTTCTTCATGCTCCTCATAATACCCGAGCAAAATATTTTCTTATTTATAAGAGGCTTAAAGCTTGGAATAATTTACAAATACATAATTTAAATTATATAAACAATTTAGAAATAAACAACAACTCTATTAATTTGGCCCATTTTAAGAAAAACAAATATTCATTGTATTCAAATCATGAGTTTTGTTGGGTTTCTTGGAGACTTATTAGTTGTTCTTTTTATGATTAAGATTCGTATCTGAACTACAATAAGGAGCCATTTCTCGTTCTCTCTTTTTTTATTATGATAATTAAGTGCCCAATGTCCCAGGGCAAGCGCCCCTTGCCCCATGGACAATCTCTGCTTTTCACGTGGTTTATTAATTAAGTTGTGTTTGATTTAAACAAAGGATTCCACAACAATAACGGCAACTTAGAATTTTAAGTTATATAAGTTTATGTACGGTTATGCAAAAAAATTAACATAGCAGTAACGAAATCGAATTTCTGTATAAGCAATTGATAAATTTCGAAAGTAAATTTATAAATTTTTCCTATTTTCAAGCTTCATCAGGGCTTAAACCTCCAATTCCCTTTTTTTAATTTTTGAATAGTTTACTTATGATTGTGATCATATTTAACGATGAATATGATGCTTTTGTGGATTTTTACATCAGCCTAGTGTAAAAGGACTTGTTTAAGTCTGGACGGTTATACTTAGCGCAACGTAACCACTTTGCATTGAAAATTATGTATGTAGTGTGAAAGCCGCTTAACTGTTTGTTGGTAATTTTATTACAGATTGAGGATTTATTTTCTTTTTCTCTTATGGAACAAGTTAGGGATAAAAAATTAAGAAAATAAACTTGCTTAACGAAATAAAAAGACTGAAAAGCGGCAAACCTTTAGTGAGACAGGGAACCTTGCATGACAAAAAAAAAAAAAAAAAAAAAAAAAAAAAAAAAAAAAAAAAAAAAAAAAAAAAACAAAAAAACAATAAACTCTTTAATAAATACAGTAATGATTATTTTTTCTTTTTTGCGAGGTTCATTACCTTATTAAAAGTTTTGCCCGTTCTATAATTATTTCATTTCCGTAGAAAACAATTTCTTTTCCAAACAAAATCCCTAATATTTTGACTCACTTTTATCAAAAAAGTCAACAAAGTTTTGGTAACACCCTACCCGACACATGCAAAAAGATGACAAGTGAAATAATAAATCTTAAACACAAAAACTTCAAAAATATAGACAAATGCACAAATGAAATCAAAGAACTTAAAAAAAAAGAGAAAAATATTGGGAGCAACGAAGAGTAAGAAATAAAGCTCATACAATTAAACAGGGCCCCCAACCATTTTTCCACGTCCACAGCCCATTGAGACATAATCACGCGACCTTTTTATTATTTTTAATCTAATTTTACTTAAGACAAGTTTATGAGACATGACTATATTAGTACTATAGTACTATATTAGTACTATATCAAATACTATATTAGGTAACTGAAAAGAAATCAAGCTAACCACATAAATATTTTCTTGAATCTCCCGGGCGCATGTGCGTTGGTTTGGTTGGTATGCGTTGGTTGCTAAATAGGATAAATTAAAATAAAAACAGAGTGGAGGTGCCTATTCTACTCAAACTCTTGAAAATGATTAATTGTTGAGTTAAAAACTTTAGAGAATTATAACTGCTTTCATATGGCGGTTAATCAGAAAACCAATCTATCAATTCCATAAGTGTGAATAAAAAATACAGAAAAAAAATGAATACTAGAGAATTAAAACTAAACAAAATGCTAAGTGTCAAGAATCGATGAGGATTAGCCCTACTCCCCCATATTACGCCCAGATGTAAAAGTATATCAAAGTATATTCAAAAAGTAAATTCAAAACCAGAAGCCTTCCACCCTGAATATGACCTTTCCTCCCCGTAGTTTCACTGGATCTTCTATGAAGTTCATCTAAAACGCTGATAAAATTCACAGTAGAATAAAAAGAGAACTCGGAATACAAAGCATAATTTAAGGAAAATGATAAGTAAGTTTTCCCACATAAAGAGTAGAAATCACAAGAGATCCCCTAGAAAAAGGGAAAAATCTTTAGGATTCCCGCTTAAGCCGCTTAGGACGAGAAACAGCAGAAGAGCCATCTGCAAATACCTCTCCAAATTTATGTTTCTTTCCCACTTGGGACTGCGCAGTCAAGAGAAGAGAAATGGCGTGCGTGTTCATTTTATCAGCCAACAGCAAATCCCTGAGGTCACTCATTTTCTGACTTCTGAATTCAACAGAATTATCTTCATTTTTAACTCCTTCATCCCCATCTAGACAAAAAAGAAATATAAAATTAGAAATAGCGGTAATTGTTTTCTTTCATGCTCATATTCATCATACTCATACTCATATCATACTCATGTTTTACGGGTTGGCAATTCATTCCAGATGAGTCAATGTCAGCATTTGCTGACAATGTCACATTTGCACCAAACTTTGCTGTGTGTATTAAAATCACCTGTTATGATCAGTCCTTCATTAGCAGGAATTTCTTTTGACAACTCATTAATAGTGCATACAATTTCAATGTTGTTGCCATTTGCATTGTATACATTTATAATGTTGATAGTTGATCCATCTTGTTGAAGTACCCTGCAGCCATTCCAGAGGCGCCATTTGGGGGGTGGGGTCAGGGATGGGCAAATGCCCACCCCAGATTTTTCCAGGGGCCTAAGTTTCCACCACAAAGGGCCCTTTGCTTGCCGTAATAATCCATTATGTCCAACATAATCCATTCTGTCCAATTGATTTGAAATTACTACACGCCTATTAACCAAAGAGCGTAATTACTTGACGACCCTTGGGG